>NW_008632920.1:8811-18862 GCF_000691845.1 Merops nubicus | reverse complement strand
TTTTGGTTGGGAGACCTTTCAGATCATTGAGTCCAAACTGCCCAGGGCCAGGTCCCCAGTGACCCGTGTCCCTCACACCACATCTCCACGGCTTGGAAACCCCTCCAGGGGTGGGGACTCCACCACTGCCCTGGGCAGCCTGGGACAGCCCTGGACAAACCTTTCAGGGAAGACATTTTTCCTAATTTCCAGCCTAAACAACTTGAGGCCATTTCCTCTTTTTCTGTTGCTTGTTCTTTGTGAGAAGAGCCTGACCCCCACCTGGCTCCAGCCTCCTGTCAGGGAGCTGTGGAGAGCCAGAAGGTCTCCCCTGAGCCTCCTCTGCTGCAGGCTCAGCACCCCCAGGTCCCTCAGCTGCTCTTCACCAGACTTGTGCTCTAGCTCAGCTTTGTTGTCCCTCTCTGGACATGCTCCAACCCCTCAATGTCCTTCCTGGAGTGAGGAGCCCAAAACAGAACTCAGGATTTGAGGTGCAGCCTCACTAGTGGTGAGTACAAGGGGCCTGGTCCTGCTGGCCACACTAGTGCTGATCCAAGCCAGTATGCTGGTGGCATTCTTGGCCACCTGGGCACACTGCTGGCTCCTATATTCAGCTGGACTCAGGATTTCCAAAGGACCATGTCTCTCTCTGTGATGGCTTTGTAAATCTTAGCTGAAAAGTGTGTGTGGCTCTGACGGTGGTGGGGAGAGGCAGCTTCTGTGCTTTACCTGTGGTGCTCTCAGTTTGAGGTGGATCTGTACCAAAATGCATCAGCCTGCCAGACTCCCCTGGACCGTCAGTACCACGAGGAGATCCTGAAACTGGAGAAGGCTGGAGGGCGGAAGAACTGTCGCATCTTCACCTACACTGACCACGACCGATTCACCAACCTGGAGGAGGTACCAGCTTAGTTACACATCACCTGTACAGCAGTGTCTGTCAGAACCACCAGATCTGCTGCAGAAGGAGCAGTTGTCAGTTCTTGGTCATGCAGAAGCATGGCAGGTACAGAATCAGAGCATCAGAGCATGGTTTGAGTTGGAAGAGACCCTTAAGATCATCTAGTTCCAACCCCCATGCCATGGGCAGGGACACCTCCCACTAGAGCAGGTCACTCAAAGCCCCATCCAGTGAATGGCAGAAGGAAATACCTGAACTGCCAACAAGTGAAGGTGAAGATCCATTGGGCTATCAATAAAGATTAAATAAGTCAACTGAACAGAGACAGGATAATCTGTAAGCTGGAGAACATGCAGCTGCTCCAAAGTGACTTCTGGTGCCCCAGACCTGGGCTGAGATCTGTTTCAGAGTGGTGGCTGAGGCATCTTGGAGAGAGTTGGCTTTGCAGCTTTGCTCTGTGGGTAACTTGCTGGGTGGAGTTTAGCTGGAGTTTGCCCCAGGGACAGGGACTGAAATCTAGTCCCTTAGCAGTTTGTCCTGGCGTGTGGGTGTGGCCATACCTCTCCTGTCCCCCCAGTGGAGCTGTGTTTGGGAAAGATGTCCTGTTATAATTCAGCTGGTTCCTGTCTGCTTGCCCCTTCCAGCACTGCCAGAAGGTGACTGACTCAGACCACGAGGTGCCGTCGTATCTGGCAGAGAGGATGGCCAACGTGAGGAGGAGGAGGCAAGACCGCAAGCCAATGTGAGTGCAGAGGGGGGCTCAGAGCTTGCCCAGGCAGGTTTCCTGGTGCTGGTGCCCTGCTGCAGAGCAGCCTGGCCCGTGGAAGTGGGTAGCTGGGGCTGTGTCACTCTTGGAACCTGGCAGTTTGTCTCCTCGTCGTGTGGGGCTCGGTGCTGCCCGTGCCAGGCTGCTGAGGTGAGCTGTGACTTGTGCCATTCTGTTCTTGACAGAGAAGCAAGTTCTCTGAAGTCAAAAATCATCACCTGGGAACCCTCAGAAGAATTTATAAAGAACAATCATGTGATTAACACTCCTGTCCAGACCATGTACATCATGGGGGACTTGGGACCTTATGGGAAGTAAGTAAAATCCTCAAGTGATCTGAATTTCCCAGAAGGAAACCTGTCTTCCCTCCTTGCTCAAATCTCCTGTTTCTTTCACTAGTTAAAGGGAGGGAATTCCAAGAGCTCAGTAACTTGGGCTGCTCTTTCCTTCGGCCTCTTTCCTCTGTTGGGAGTTAACTGAGTGTATCTCTCCAAAAGGCTTCTTAAACTAATGCAGGAAGGTGTGGGTGTGTCTGTTCCCTTCTGTACCCCCACGTACCTTTACCAGCTCTGCTGTTGCAGAGCAAGAGAATGCCCATGGTCTCTATTTAGATGTCTTGATGTCTTCCTTGTTCTGATGTTCCTCCTCAGACTTGGTTGCAGGGAGTACGAGCACGTTCTTTGCACCATCAAGGTGGATGGCAATGGGGTGATCACAGTGAAGCCTGACTTTACTGGCACCAAAGGAGCCTACAGGTGAGTGGGGCAGGGCTGGTACCTCTGGCTGGGGCTGACACAACGGGCTGAAAGGGCTGGTTCCTGGTCACCCTTCAGGCACTGGATCAGCACCTAAACTGAGGGATATTTTCTAGTTTTATTCCAGAGGTTTCTAAGACAAAATGTTTATGTGCTTGGGCTTGGTGTCACTGTGTGTGTGATATCTGGGGCTTTGTCCTCGGGGCCAAAGGTTATACAGCCTGTGTGCCAGTCCCTAGGGATACAGGTTATGAATATTTGGAGTCATTGATGGTGTCTGGCACTTGGGAGCAAGGAGAGGCCCGTTGGTGCCTGTGTCACTGCACACGCCTGGTGGAGGTGGGGCTGTGGTGCCAGGATGGCACCGTGGGTGCTGTTCCTGCCTGTGCCTGTTCTCTGGGCCACAGGGGAGTTTTTCCCATGTGTTTTGGGGCTCTGCAGGATCGAGCTGGACGGAGAGAGGCGGGAGGTGTGGAAGTACACCATTGAGAACGTGTCTGTCCAAGTGCAGCCAGAGGAGGAGGAACGTGAGCAGCGTGTGTTCAGAGACGTGAGGACCAGCCACCACTCTTCATATCGTTGGGTTCTGATCTGGCAGAGCCCAGACCCTCGTGTAGATGTAGCTGTTAGTGCTGTAGACCCCTGAAGCTGACCAAACGAATGTCACTGGCAGTGAGTCTCATCACACCCAGCAATCAGAGCTCAGAGAAATCCTCCCTGAGTGCTTCATTCCTCACTCTAGGGAGAGACCTCGTTTTGTGTTGGTTGTGTTGACCTCTGACTGCAGTGACCTACGTAGGGGGAACTAATACAAGAAGCCACCTAAATTCTTGCCTTCCTAGTATCACCTGCCAGTGGTTTTCCTTCCCTTTTGAGCAGTGGGCAAACCCCTTCCTTGGTCTTCCTCTTGCTACTTGTATTCTTATTCAATGATTTCTTGTTACCCCTAATATCCCACGATATTTGGATTTCATTTTATGTCTTGATCTTTCCAAATTGCCCTTTTGGCTGTGGCAGTTTATAAAGGTCCTTAATGTTTTAGGTTCATTTGTACATTTCCTTCTAATTTTGTCAATAAGGAAATGATGGTTTCACTACATGAATCTCCCCACTGTGGATTTCATTGGAATAGTTTATGCCTGTGGTTTTAACAGCTTGTTTAAGATCTGATTCCTCAGAGCTTCTTTTTCCCTTAGATTTTCTCTTAGACTGGCCTTTGACAACGTCTTCTCTGAACCTAGTTCCACACAGTGTTAGCAGTTATCTGTCTTTGTTCTGTTAGGTTCTTAGATTTCCTATATCTGCTATAACAACTTAAAAAAGCCCATCAACCATTTAAACTGGTTTTAAGTTATATCCGTGACAATTCTGGGAGTAAGTAAAAACATATATAATCAAAAAGACACTTTTTCTGCTCCTCTTGTTCTGTGTGTTCAGCTGTACAGCAGGCACAAGGAATACCTCAGTGGTCTCGTGGGCTCAGAGTTTGAAGTGGTGAGTACCAGCAGCACGTGGCAGGACCTGGAGCCTTTGGAGACTGCTGACCTGGTTGGCACAGCTGCCATCTGAACCACCATCTCCAAGGACTGTTTCATTCTGGGGGGGGGTGCTGGCAGCTTTTACCTCGTGTCTTCCAACAGAAAATTGGGTCAAAAGGGGCAGGTTGCAGTGGGTATGGGGCTTGCAGAGACCCATCCTGCATCTGCTGGAGCAGCAGCAGTGTGCTGCCTGTTGCATGTGTCTGTGTTGTCTGAAGGCCTCTGACTGCAGCACTTTATAGCAAGGAGGGTTGATATCTTTTCAGTGAGTGATTGCTGTTAATTCTGGAATGCCATACACATCTATGTGCCACTTTGTTCAAGTGCACAACCCCTGCCAGCCCCAAGCTCGTGTGCAGTTTCCCTTCTCACTGAATGACCCAGAACACAGTCTTTTTTTGCTCAGATCCCATTTGCCAAAGGGTGACAGTTGTTGTTCCTTCTTGTGCTTCAGTAGAGTGTCTCAGCACATCCTTTGCTTCCTCCTGCTCTCCTTGCTTTGGGCAAATGGGGGAACACTACAGGAGAAACAGGACTCTAATTTGACCTGGCAGTGCTGGGTTAAGGGTTGGACTTGGTGAACTTAAATGTCTCTCCCAGCCAAACTGATCCTGTGATTCTATGACTCTGTTTCTTCAAGTGACTTCTCACTACATTTTAACTCACTCTTGAAGCCTGTAAGAGGCTGATTTACAGAATAATAAACGCCTGCAGTCTGGGAATTTGGTCTCTAGAGAGCCTCTCTCCAGAGGGACTGTTGGCTCTGGAAAGCAGTAGGAGGAGTCATGACTCCTACCTGTGCAGCAGAGTGAATCATTCATGCACAAACCCCTGTGAAATATCTCTGTGAGACCCTGCTGGGAGGGGATTTATGAGGTTCCACCAGTGGTCGTTGAGCTTTTTGTCTTCTTTGTCTTCTTGCAGACCCTTCCTGGTACACTGAGGCTCTTTGTGAATGGAGAAATAGGTGAGCCCCTATTATAAACAGTATCTACAGGGGCAAATCTGGGTCTTCTGGGATGGCTGAAGCTATGGATTCTTGGATCATAGGCCTGTCCAGAGTAGTTTATTCTCTCCCTAGAATCCTTTACTTCCTCCTTCTCCTCCCTTGTTTTTGGGGACTAACCCCTTGAGTGGCATTTACAAATTGGAGGTTACAGATGATGCAGCTGTTCTAGAAAGACATCTAGATCCTGCATGGATCTGCAAAAAAGGAGAGCAAATTGAGAACTTAATAGAGATCACAGCAGAGAAAGCAATTAGATGTGTGACCTCTGGTTAGTGATAAGAGGGCAGGGCTAGTCTAGAGAAGGAATCTCCTCTGAGGGTCATACTCTGTCACTTTGAAGGCTCTGGTTTTTCCCAGCTTCCAGCAGTGACTGGTTATCCCTGAGGTTATTGGTACTGGCTCTCCCAAAAGTGTACAGTGAGTACTGGAGGAGTTTGGGTGGAAGTGAGCAGCTGAAGTTCCTTCTCTTCTTCTCAGTTTCAGCTCAAGGCTATGAGTATGACAACCTCTATGTTCATTTCTTCCTGGAGCTGCCTAACCGTAAGTGTTCACGTTTCCAGCCATGTCACAGCAGTTTTAAGGAAAGAAGGGTGCTTTGGCTGGTCCATCAGATCAGCCTGCTGAAATTCAGTAACAAGTAATGTTGGGACTGGGATCTAGTCAGAGGTCTTCAGATCTAAAACTGCAGAACTCAATTGTTTGAACTCAACTCGTGTCCAGGAGAAGTTGGGTCTGGCTGTTCTGGGGAACAGCCACTTCCTGGACATCCCTAGGGAAATTCAGTGTGGGTGATGCTGTCTGTTATCCCAGTCAGCTGGGACTGACATTCTCCTTTGAGCTGCTGTGGTTTGTGAATCCTCCCTCACCCAGAGCATTCACCTCTGTGCTCCTGTTCTCCTCTTCTCCCAGAGTGGTCCAGCCCCGCGTTCCAGCAGCTCTCAGGAGTGACACAGACCTGTGCCACCAAGAGAGTGGGCTGGGTAAGGACTCCTTCATAGCCATGGAACAGTTTGAACAGGCATTTTCTGGAGTGGAACCTGGGTAACAAGCTACAGATGCATTCAGCAAAGGTCCTGACTTGAGAGCTCCTTTCAAGGACAGAGCACGTTGGATTCTCCTCATTCTAGTTATCCTTGCCATTTTTCAAGGTGCTACTGTGTCCAGATAAAACTAGACCATATAAAAGTACTTCCAGGTTTTGAAGCCTCACTTTTTTCTTCCTTTTGGCTGATGGATTGCTTTTGGAGCTCTGATTTTTGTGTTCTGTAGTGCTCAGTTAATGAAGCATTGGCCTGGCTTTCCTGGGGCAGGAACGTACACAGTCTCTAAATTCATTTCTCAGAATGAACCTCTCCTCCTCACTGGGAAGTTGGTTCCTTTGTTGTTTCCAGCTCCTCTCTAACAAAATTTGAATATTCTCAACTTTTAAATGTCTTTTCTGTGAGCTAGTTTGCATATTACAAAACTAATCATCACACAGTATTTCAGTAATACCATCGTTCGAGATATTTTGCTTGGCTCCTGTAAAGATTGTGTCAGTGTAATAGTTACATAGCTGGCTGAATTGTCATTTGAGGTGTGTTCCTCTTTCCCCTTTTTGATGATTTTTAGCAGCCTGTTCCATCAACGTGGCCCTGGGAGTGCCTGCAGGTCCATCATGCAGTCAGGGCTTAGCTAGTGGGACGTGATTAACGATGTGTGGACATCGTTACCTCTTTTCCACCATTTATTGTTTTCTCCCTGCTCTCTGTGCCCCCTGCAACCCTAGTGATGAATTCCTTTGTCCAGGAATCTGACCTCTGGCCTGTTCTTTTCTAGGATAACGTGGCATACTTCTCCTACCCCTTCACTTTGGAGATGTTTTTCACCCAAGGAGGCGAATCAGAAGGTGCGTTTCCTTCTCACTCTGAAATCTGACAGCAGCATGGCTGGCTGGCACGTTGTTGGCCCCTCACCAAGATGCAAGGACAGATTTAAACAAAGTGAAACGTTGCTCATTCAGCAGACGTTCACCCTGGACACGTACCACGTTTGCCCTGCCCAGCAATGCATGAGCATTTGTGTGGATTCAGTAACATTCCCCTGCTTCCAGGCCCTAGTCAGCTTCATCCAGCTGCAAACCTGCTCAGATCTTGGCTTGTGTGTCTCCAGAGCCTGGCCTGCTGGTCTGTGCTGCCGTGCCCAGTGTACCACGTAGAGCCCAGAGACATGACAGCAGCAGGAACGTGCAGCTTTTCTGTACACAGCTAAATCTGAGCCTTACGTTCGTGGATGCACTCAGTGACCTGGATAATCTTTGTGTAGTTTATGTCACTTTGAAACTTCCAGCTCTATTTTAAGCTGAGCTTTTCTGCTGCTTCTTCCTGCTGCTTCCCTACGCTGCTGCTGCCTCCTCACCAGCCCTGTTGCTCTTTGGGTTGCAATTTCTCACGACAGTTTGTGGCATGCCTTGCCACTTGAATCCAGTGTACCCATTGGATTGGAGTATTCAGCCAGCACTGGTGAATTTTTAGCCTAGAATAAACACGAGGAGTTTGTTTCACCATGGAAAAAAAGAAATGCTTGGAGACCTAGAGGAGAAACCAAATTAATAATCCCCCCATAACAGTGGGAAAGGTCAGAGGTAAAAAGGTGCCCACAAAAGATTGTCATGTCTGCTCAAAGGTCATTCAGGATCCAGTCTGGACTTGCTCTCAAAACAAAGAATATTTCCAAATTTTTAAACATCAGTAACTCTTGTTTTCAACCTCAAAGCTGAGGGTTCAGCTTTTACAGGGGAAAATAATCACCCCTGCATCTAGGTTAGTCGTCGTAGAAGAAACACAGAAAGGATTTGCTACTAGTGGAGTTGGGCATTTTCCTTCTACTTTCTACTCTGTGATGTGTCCCTCACAAAGCTGTGATGTCCCCTTCCTTGCAGACAGTGTCCCCCAGTGGCCTGTCATCTACTTCGAGGTCCTGTCTCTGGATTTCTGGCAGAGGTATCGTGTTGAAGGCTATGGTTCTTTGGTGCTGCCAGCATCTCCAGGTAAAACACTTGGGGCATTATGTTCATTGTCTGGGAGAATGAGCTGAGTGGTTTTCGTGGGAATGGGTTCAGCTGGTCCTGGGAAGGCTTTGCCTTTGCATGCTGAAGAGGATAGTTAGCTGTTGATGGGGCAGCAAAGAAAGATTTGATGCATCCTGCACCATCCTGCCTTGTTGAGACACATCCTGTGTTGCTGTCCTTGCTCCTTTCCTGGTTCCTTCACAAATGATAGAGCTCTGGAGTGATGCTGCATATCCATCCTTACAGTAGCAGCAGCTCACTCTGTCCCACATGGAATCAGAGGGTCACCACTATTCTGACACCCACGTGTAGTAAGGAGATGCTCCTAGTGGGTGTGGGTCTGACCCATTGGGAGAATTTCAAGGTACCATGCAGTGTTTCCATCTCCAGCCTCCTGTGGTTTAGGTCAGCAGGTATCCATCTCCCATGCTGTCCCCTGTGACTCTGAATAGGTTGGTCAAAGCTGGTCACAGCTGCTAAGCTGTCCTGTTGTCCTGGGCCAGGTCTCCACATGCTCACCATCCCTACCTGGCGCCCTGTGGAGCTGGGGACAGTCGCTGAGCTGAGGAGGTTTTTCATTGGTGGATCTCCTGAGCTGGAGGACATAACCTACGTCAGGATACCATCAACCTTCAAGGTGGGCTCAGCTGCAGGGCATTGCTCGTGCTGGGAGATTTGGCTTCAGGTGTCTGTGGGCAGCCAGGACCAAATTTGAACGAGGATGAGCTGTGGTCCTGTCTCTGAGTAAAGCAACACGTCCTCTGTGAGACTTGTGATCATGAACAGCCAAACACTGAGGCAGAGTTGTCACTGAGGCAGAGCTTAGAGAAAAGGGTGAACATGGACCAAAGCCTTGACTCAGCCCCATATGGGATGTCTGTCAGGTCAGCATTTCTTACTAGCTCTGGACTTCTCCCCATGTTTTTATAAGGAATCTGGCCTGGGCTGTACCTGGAACAGTTCCCAATTTTTGGTGGGTGTGGAGCAGGTAGAAATTTTGTGTTCTTAAGAATGCTGCAGAGGTGCTTGCTGGCATAATGAGGGAGTTTATCTTAGTAGCTTTGTGTTAATGAGCAGTCATCAAAGCCTTCCTCCAGCACTGCACCACCAGCTTGCTGCTGTTTGGGTCCTGCCCTCAGCAGAGCCTGGGACCCTCCGCCCTGATTTCTGATCTTGTTTTTTGTGTACAGTGAGGAAGGGAGAGGCTGGGTCCTGGTGGGACGTGCTGGTTCTCAGCAGGGGCAGCTGGAGGCAGCAGGCTGGGGCTGCTCTAACTGGTGCCACCTCTGCAGGGAGAGCGTCTGAGCCGCTTGGGGTTTCGCACGGAGACGACGGGGAGCGTCACGTTCCGGCTTCACTGCCTGCAGCAGTCCAAGTGAGTGCAGCTCAGCAGGTCCCAGCTCCAGCCTGGGGGCTGGGTTTTGGCAGCCCTGACCTCCTGCTGTGCTTGTGTGCAGAGCCTTTCTGGAGAGCAGTGCCCTGAGGCAGCGCATGCAGAGTGTCCTGGACCAGCTCGGAGGCTTCAGCCAGCAGAGCTCCATCTACAATGTTCTGGGTAGGGCTTTCACTGGCACTCCTCCTGGGGAGCCTCTGCCTCACTTTTGCCCTGGTTTTACAGAGCAGGCAGGGTACTACAGGAGACTGTTACTGGGGGGATAATTGCTCCCCCATGAGCTCTCTGAGTCCATAGCTGAGGTTAAATGTTCTGATCTGGGCTGGAAGCTTCAGGAGGCCTCGAGGGGTAACCACCCTGTGAGGGCCAAGCCTGGGTGGGGCTGCCCAGTCTTGCCTGGCACTGTGGTGCACCCAGCTTGTGGTGCTGATGCACAGGCTCTGTCTCCATTCCCTGAGGCTGTCTGATGCACTCTGGCTTGCTGTCCCCTCTCTGTTGTAGAGGCTTTCCAGAGGGCTCGGCGCAGGATGCAGGAAGCACGTGAGAGCCTTCCTCAAGACCTCATCAGCACCTCTGCCTCCACTGCCCACCAGTCACAGGATCCATGATCAGCCACGTCCACTCCCTGGGAGCATTTCACGTCTTCTCTCTCCCCCAGGCT
>NW_008632920.1:7032-8780 GCF_000691845.1 Merops nubicus | reverse complement strand
GCAGGAGTCATGGTGCTGGTGCCTGGAAGCTTTTGAAGCCCTTTGTCATTTTCCCTGGAGGGGAGAAGGAGTCTGTAACACATCCAGACCCAGAATCTTTGCATTTCCACAGCTACCTGTGGAAGGAGCCCCATTTTTTCAAGGGATTTTGTTACCAGGACCTAACAATACAACCAATTGTTCACGTTTCTGCCCAGCACACTAAAATACTGACATGGGACCTGTGAACCCTTCAACACTTTTGCAGGAATTGATGAGTAAATGATTAGAAAAATTTCAAGTCTACATGACTTGGTAGATTTAGCTTTCTTCTTAAAGAAGAGGGTGATGTTGAAGGTCAAGGCATGAATGCTGTTTGAGATTTAATGAAATGAGTAGATAACTACTTGAGAAGTTCTGATGATCATTGCCAGCATTTGTAGCTATAGATCAGTAAAATGAATCTGTCCACCTGTGCCTTATGGTTGATTCATTCCTAGTGAGAGAGTTCTCAGCCACATGGATTATATGAAATCAAAGCAAAGGAATGATATTTGGCAGGTTGAGAATTGGAAAAAAGGGCTACATTCTCTATGTCCTTGTATGTACCCATAACATCCCTGACTACAGTGCTGAGCAGGAGGATTCTTTGCTCAAGGACACAGCTGAAAACAGGCATTCCCTTAGGTGACAGCAGAACCCCTGTGGCTGGGGCTGGGTGGTTTGCAGACAACACCAGCAGACAGAACATTTGCACAGCAGCTGAACTTTGAACTGTTCAAGCTGTTCCTTGGAGCCCTGGTTCATTGTTCCACCTCTGACTGCAGTGACTGCATTGCTTCCTGGGCAGACAGGCTTGTACCCAGGTTTTCCCAGTTTCTTCTTCTGTTCTTTTCTTAGGCTTTTTTTTCCCCCCCATGTTTCTGTTCCTGTCTCAAGTTCCCAGGACCAGGCTGCCTGCAGACTGACAGTGCTGTGTGAGTTGTGCACGAGTGACATTTCCATGTGCTCCTCTCTGCTCCCAACACAAGGGGTGGGAAGAAAAATCCCAGGCTAAGATCATGCAGGTCAGAATGTGTCTGTAAAGTTAGAATTCACAAGCAGAACATGAAATAGGAATTGACCTTCCTACTTTTGCTCTGCCTGCTCCTCCTTTGCAGGGAATGTGAGACTCGTGTTTGCAGGCACGTGTGTGATAGTCAGAGCATCCCCCTCTTCCCTGGTGCTCATTGTCTTCCTCATTCCCTTCTTGCCATTTTGATCTTAGACTCATGAAACAGTTTGGGTGAAAAGGAACCTTTAAAGGTCATCCAATCCACCTCCCCTGCACTGAGCAGGGACATCTGCAGCTAGAGCAGCTCAGAGCCCCACCCAACCTCCCCTGGAATGGTTCCAGGGATGGGGCAGCGACCACCTCTCTGGGCAACCTGAACCAGGGGCTCACCACCCTCAGTGTCAAAAATTTCTTCCTTTTATCCAGTCTAAATCTTCCTCTTTTCATTTCAATCCATCACCCTTTGTCCTGTCACAACAGCCCGTGCTAAAAATACAGCCTCCATCTTTCTGACTGGCCTTGTCCCAGCCTTCAATTGGGAAAACAAGACTCCTGGGTTTATTCCTCCTTGACCTTTGTCATAATTCCTAGATCTGTCTGGCAGCTTGAATGTGTCTGGCAGTTTCAATTACAGAAGGATTTTTGCTTGCCTTCCTCACCTGCTCCCTCTCCTTTTTGATGGAAGAGGCTGCCAGCGTGTGTTCGATAGCAGGGC
>NW_008632920.1:1720-7016 GCF_000691845.1 Merops nubicus | reverse complement strand
AGGGCACAGTGTCCTTGGCCTCCAGCTGGATGATCTGTCTTGTGTGTGTGTCAGGTCTCCACTTGGGCTTCAGACGTGATGGCTGTGAAGGCACTTGCCCAGTTCTGGAGCAGCAGAATGGAGGTGTCCACCCTACCGTGGCCTTTAACGGCATAGTCACGTTTCAGGGAGACTGAGCCACTCGGTGCCCAGGTTGAAAAGTGTTCAGTGAGTATTTAGTGCTCCCTATCTCCTTTTTTAAATCATAATTCACATCGTGGCCCTGTATGCTTATTGTGTGCTCTCTGATACTTCATTTCCTTCTGGGTGTCTCTGCTGCGCTTATCACCGACAGCTGAATTGCAGAGCTCTGAAAACCCTTTTCAGGATTGAGTTACAAGGTTAAGAGAATATTCTTATCAATAAAGTGACAAAACACCTTTCTGATTGAGACGATGCCAAGGGCAGATCCTGTTAGAGTGGGCTCTTCAGATCAGCAGATGAGGTCCCTGACTCATGCTCGTTGCTCAGCGTGTTTATACAGCAGGATTTGGTGTACTGGCTGTTCAGGTTGCACAGAGCTGCAGTAAGGTTTACATAATGATGCTACTTTTGTTGCTTAAAACTTTGACTAGTGTAAAATCCTGCAGAAACTCAAGTTTAAAGTTTTAAAATAAAACTTATGACAACCAAAGAAGCATTTCTCCCAAAGAGGTTGTGAGCTGCAGTAAGGTTTACATAATGATGCTACTTTTGTTGCTTGAAACTTTGACTAGTGTAAAATCCTGCAGAAACTCAAGTTTAAAGTTTAAAAATAAAACTTATTACAACCAAAGAAGCATTTCTCCCAAAGTAAGAGGTTGTTAGTATTTTTTTGCCTTCATCCTCGCAGCCTCCTTGGCCTGAGAGAACAAAATGGTGCTCCTAGAAGCTGTTTTGGAGAAAGCCTTCAGCAAATATTCTTTGCATATGCCCTTTTGTAAATTAAACTAGCAAATTTCCATATGCATGTACGTGTATGAAAATGTCACTGATCTTTTAATCCAAACTGTTTTTTAGTGCAGGGCTCGTGCTCTGAGCTTGCCAAGTAATGGGGGTTGTGCAGCCACCAGACACAGCAGTGAAGCAGGAGCTGGCCCATGGGGACAGACAGAAGGGGAGGACAATGATCTCCTTGGAGCCCCAAGGATTTCAGGGGTGCAGAACAGTACATCAGCTACAGCAATGCAGCTGGTTTCTCTTGAGCTTTGTCTGCTTCTTCCTTCAGGGCAGACTGGAGCTGGGATGGTTTTCTGAGTGCCAACTGAACTTCCAGCTGAACGGGCATCTGTCTGAGGCTGAATCCTGCAGCCTTGCCAGTGGTGTGGTCTGCAGGGGGGCAGGAGCCAGCTGAAAGTCCCTGGGGGCCTCCTGGGCATCTCCTTCTATAAACCATGCAAACAAAGAGTGATGGCAGAGAAGCTGGCTTGGTGGGCAGCAAGGCTGTGGGCAGTCAGCAGGGCTCGTGTGAGGGAAGTCAGCAGCCATGGGAAATTCCAGTGTAAATGTAACAGAAAACCTAGAAATGAGGCTTTTTGTATCTGCACCGTGGGGCTTAAGCAGTCAAACAACTACCAGAGGCTGCTTGTTGGCTCAGGATGTTTTAATTTTAGCCACTGGGTCGGAGTTTGAGAGGAGAGCTCCCTGCAGGTCCTCTCCTGGCAGTGAGGTGAGGGAGTGGGCTGTTGGCCTTTCACCCCCAGCTGCCTTTTTATCATGCTTATTGTCTCCTCAAGGAGCAGCCTGTGTTCTCTTAAGCTAATGTCAATATTTCAATGCAAGGCAGAGTACAGCTGACCCCAGCAAAATCACACTTCATTGCCTCAGTCAGAAGATAAGTGGCTGTGTGCCCTTTTCCTGCTTTGAAATGATTGCTTTGGTTTGATTGAATTTCCCTCACTGCTTTGGTCTGAGCAAGTTTTTGAAGTGAACCCTAGTGCTGTGTAGACTGGAGGAGCTTCCTTTTCTCTCTCATCCCTCAAGATCCTTTTCTAGAGGAAAAATCAGAAAGGATTGATGGAATCAGGTTTCTCTATAAGTTATTCACCAGTTCTTATACTGAAAAAAAAATAATCATCTGACTTTCAAAACAGTTGGGAGGGTTCCTGCTAGGTGTGAAAGAGAAACTTCTCTTGGAGGTGTGTGATTCTGGGTTGTTTCAAGCTTTCCAGACTGGAGAATGGGAGGATCAGCCCTTTGGGCAGGTGGGAAAGGTGGATTTCCTGTGACTTAACCTGGCCTTAGAAAGCCACAAAGGTCAAGATGGATATCACTGTCTCATCCCTGCTTTCCTTCAGGCAACATCACCTTGACCCAGTCAAAGGGATGTGGTGGTGATGGTGGAGTCCCCATCCCTAGAGGTGTTCAAAAAACATGCAGACGTGGCACTTGGGGACAGGGTTTAATGGTGATGGGGGTGTTGGGTGGTGGTTGGACTTGATGACCTCAGAGCTCTATTCCAACCTTAATGATTCTATTCCATAAAGCCCAAGAGACGTTTGTTCAGCTTGTTCTTTACAGGAAGATGGAGCCCACAGCTCATCCCTTCCAGATGATGTGGTTTTGGCTGTAGCAGATGATGGTGTGCAGCTCGTGCCTGAGCTGAGCAGTGTGTTGTCAGGCTGCTGCTGGAGGCGGGGGGAGGAGGGAGCCTCTGCTTCCTGCCAGGCAGTTCTTGTTCCTCTGGGGGGTTCCCATCCCACACTGCCAGCACCTCTGATGTCTTCTTCTCTGCTGCTCGGCTCCTCGGGAGCGCTGTGATGTTCTCCTGTGGCTCTGGAGATGGCACTGGCAGTCTGAGAGATCAGACAACCTGCAGACCCAAGTGAATGGCCACTTTTCCTTCTCCTGCTGCTGCAAACACCAAGCCCAGCTTCCCTCCCAGCACCTTGCTTGCCACATCCAGCATCTCCCACCGTGGCTGTGCTTGTAAGGGCTGGATGCCCTCCCTCTTCCCCTTGGTCACCTCGCCTCCATCCTTTCCTCTCTCCTGACCCATTTTGACTTTCTCTTCTTTGTGTGCATGTCCTCTGTGTGTGTATAGATCTGTGGGTTTAATCCTGGATGCAGTTTTTGCCCTGCTCTCTGCACCCAGCTATGCCCCGTGCCCCTCACTACTGCCACCCCAGCTGCTCTGCTCCCTTGGGCAGCCCTGCAACCCAGGAGGCACCATGACACCAGCCTGTGCCACCCCCACCTTCCCAGGGCTCCTGGCCTTGCCAGGCACCTCACCAGGCTGAGCAGAAGCACCCTGAGATGGTGCCAGATGTGCAGAACAGCTGGTTGTGGATGCTGTGTGACCTACCAACCCGGGTGGCCAAAACTGCAGCCTGGGGAGTGACCCCCCATGCACAGGGCACAGCAGATGCCTTCCTGGGTGCCCTACTTCAACCTCTGCAAGTCATAGCAGAGTCTCCTTTCCTTCCTAACTTCACCTGCCTTGTTTGCTGATGTCACAGGGCTCAGGTGGCCTCTTGCCCCCAGGGCACTGGAGTCCTGGCCTCAGAAAAGCAGCAGCAAAACATCCTCCTGTCATCCACTTGGGCACAGGAGCTTGTCACCAATATTACCTTTCCAAAAGCAACTTTTTAATGACTGTTGGCATGGAGACAAGCATTTGGAGTACTCACTGTTGGCATCATCTCTGCTCCCTTAGCACAGGGAGAGGGAACCTACAGCTTGTCAGCTGGCTCTGCCTGTGACTAGGTTTGTGTGGGGCTCTCCCTGTACCACCCCTCCCCTCCCAGCACCTCCCAGTTGCTGTGGGCAGGTGCAGGCAGCAGGGTGCTGGGCTGAGGCTCCCCGTGCAGGGAGGTGCTGTGGAGTGGTCTCAATGAGCTGGTCCCTGCCTTGCCTCTGAGATCCTGTCTCTCCCCTGCCACAAGTCTTGGCTGGTGTTCTTGGCACCGAGTAAGGCTCGCTGGCTCCTCAGCACTGCTGTGCTCAGCACCTCCAGTCCTTGCCCTCCCTGGAGAGCTTTCCAGTCTATTCCTCGACATACTTCCTCTGGCAGCTGCTCCAGGATCCCTGTTCCGTGCTCCCAACAGGAGTAGTGTCCCTGAAGTGGCAGCTAGCAGCTTCAGGTGGCTGGTGAGCCCCAGCTGAGCTGTGACTCCTGCAGCCCCACGTCCTGCACCACGTGCAGCCTGCCCGAGCTCTGCACTTCACCCTTGTCCACATGGTCGGCCTCACTCAGGGCCAAGGACTTGATTTCTCTGTGTTTCTGGGGAGGATTAATTCTGCACCCCCCTGTCAGGCATGTCTGAGCCACTCCTTCCAAGGGCAGTCTCAGCACAGTCTCTCCTGATGGAGGCAGGTCCTCAGGAGCAGCAGGAGCCACCCCGGATCAGCCACGAGCTTCACCAGCCATCCTCCTGCAACCTCTGCTCAAAATAACCTCTGTCATTTCTCACGAGTAAGTGGAGCGTGTGTGACTCCTCAGCCCTCTGTGCTGCACTGGAGCTGGGCTGAGCTGCCTGACTCACCAGGAACCTCCTGACTACGGGGAGTGCTGCGGGCACGGGCACTGGGGAGGTGAAAAGTGTCCCTGCCCTCTGGCTTTTTGCAGGCCCTGTTGCTTGCAGCGTGGATGAAGAGTGGCCTGAGCCTCCTCCACTCAGCCCCTGCATCTCCACGGCTCTTGGAGAGCTGGTCCCCCCCAGTGGTGTCTCACTGGTTGGGGTCAGAGGGTGCTCGGTCTGTTGGCCACCCAACAAAGTGAGATCCTGCTCCTGCACTCCTGGCTGAGGTGTCCACGATCACCCCTTGACACCAGAGCTTGTCAAAGGCACCTAGTGCTCCAAAGACAGACCCACGAGGAGCTGGTTTTCAAGCTGATCTGTGGGATGGGAGCAGGAGCTTCCAGTCCTTTGGGAGGAAATTTGGTCCCTTCCCCTGCAGGAACCCATGACCCTGATGGTCCCAGCTCTCCAGAGAGGCCAGCAGGCAGCAGCATGCTGAAGGACAGTGGCCCTGTCTTGGGGGGATCTGGGCCCATGCCTGCATGGGACAGGAGAGCCTGGGGGTGGTAGGAGGTTGCTCCTGGAGGTGTTTGGCTTGGGGGAGTGTGGGAAACCACCTGCAGCATGTGGAAGGGGCGTGGCAGTGTGTGCCACGCTGAGAGTCCTCTGTGGGGACCCCAGGGGGGGCTGGAGAAGGTGTCGAGGCTCAAGCACCGAGGTGCTGGCACCTGCTGTGATTTTGGCTGGTCTGCACCCACTGCTGTGGCTCCTCCTGGGTGGGAGTGTGGCTTGTGTGTGCGAGTGTGGGCTTGGGGACT
>NW_008632920.1:1031-1638 GCF_000691845.1 Merops nubicus | reverse complement strand
GTGTGAGTGTGGGCTTGGGGAATCAGCACTGCTCCTCAGGGGGAGCCGGGGGCAGGAGAGACACCTCTTGACGTGCCTGCCCAGCCTCCCCAGGAAGAGGAGGAGGAGACAGAGGAGAAAACAACAGAGCAGGGAGGTGGGCTCCCAGCCTGGGCCGTGGGAAGGGCTCCCGGGGGCGGTGGCAGGGGGATGACATCTCTTTTGGAAGTGCACAGTGCTCTTGTCACTCGAGCAAATTAAGCCCTGTCCTCGGTGATGGGAACTCTCCCCACTGGTGGGATGTGCACTAAAGCTCCTCTGCCCACCTGCAAAGGAGCACGGGGAGATGCTGCTGGGAGGGGGAGCCCAAATAACACCCAGCCGAGTCCCTCCCAGGAGCCACCAACCCACGTGAGTCCCATCTGCACGAGCCGAGGGGAGCACAAGGGCAGGTGGGAACCCAAATTAGGGACTCAGAGAAAGGGACACGCTGCCTGGGCTCCTCCTGGCAGAGCCTCAGGGCCCCATAACAACAACCTGCTGCACCCTGACCCGGGGCTGAGCCGGCTGACCTGCTGCAGAGCAGCACCGGTAGGTTGGAGCAGTCCAGGGGATGTGGCCTGGGCTT
>NW_008632920.1:0-955 GCF_000691845.1 Merops nubicus | reverse complement strand
GCGTGGATAGACAAGAGCACCAGCCAATGGGATGGTCGATGCCATGTGACATCATGCCCTCTATGTAAGGGGAGGGGCTGGCCAGAGGAGGTACCTTTTGTTTTCAGTGGGTGGCTTTAGGGTGTGGCTGGAGCAGGGCAAGCTGAGTCCTGGGTAAGGGGTTTATTATTGCTCCTTTCATAAATTAATTCACTGGTATTATTGTTTTTACTGTTGGCTGGCCTCTCCTTGTGCTGTTCTGTTAAACTGTCTTTGTCTCAACCCATGGACTTTTTGTTTTCTTTCCCTCCCAGTTCTCCTCCCCTAAGAGGTGGCAGGGGAGGGGGGGAGCAGCGGGCAGAGGCTGCTGGGGCTCAGCTCCCAGCTGAGGTTAAACCGTGACAGGCTCCCAAACTGCAGGCTGCTGAAATTCAGCAAGCAGAGACCTGGAGCCTCATGCCAAGTGCAGAGCCACAGACTTCCTGCACACGCTGGCAAGACCCTCTCATCATTCTTAAATCCCCTTTTCACAGCTACTTGCTTGGGGGAAGGTACCTGCTAACAAACCTGATCAGCCTCATCCTAGTGGGCCTGTCAGAACAATGGGGACAGACTTTTTAGCAGGGCCTGTTGGGACAGGGTGAGGGGAGATGGTTTGAAACTAAAAAAGAGAGGTTTAGACTAGATAGAAGAGAGGTATTTTATGATGAGGAATGTGAGCCCCTGGCCCAGGCTGCCCAGAGAGGTGGTCACTGCCCCATCCCTGGAACCATTCCAGGGGAGGGTGGATGGGGCTCTGAGCACCCTGCTCTAGCTGCAGATGTCCCTGCTCCCTGCAGGGGGTTGGACTGGGTGACATTTAAGGTCCTTTCCCACCCAAACTGTTCCATGTTTCTATGTCTAGGAGAGGAAACGAAGGTGGGGCAAGGGATGACTCCAACGGGTGACTCAGGGCAGAACAAGCACGGGAAAAACC
>NW_008632919.1:0-63690 GCF_000691845.1 Merops nubicus | reverse complement strand
CAAAGTGGCTTCGCTCCCCTTGCTGACTCTCGGCTCTTGTCAAACAGCGCCCCTCTGCACCAGCCCGCCCTCTGACCTGCCCCGGCAGGCTGGTCCCCAGGTCGCGGTGAGGTTCCTGATGAGGACACCGGCCGAAGCTTGTTTTCATTCCGGGGTCCGCGGCTGCTCAAAGTTAGGTGTGTGTTTCAGTGTCCTTTCAAAGCAGAACGCTGGTGTGTTTAAATACTCTTATATATTAAATACAGTTTCATGCTCGACGCTGTCTTAACCACTTTTAGACCAAAGAAAATGGAGCAGGATTGATTCTTAAATTCAAATCTGGTTAGTGGAAAAAAACCCATATTCCCTGTTTTGTGAATGACACTGTTATCCATATTAGAATTGTCATATTTCAGATACTTTTTTCTAAACTGGATCAACCATAAAGAAACCTTGTAATACTGGAAGTGCTTGAAAATATATATATTTAATATGTAAGCACAGGTACAAAGTGTCTGCATGCCATATGTAATGCCTTCTTCCTACCTTCAATGAATTTCAGGTGCTTTAAAAAAAAGTCTTTAGAAAAGGACTCTTATGTAGACACTTTTTGAATAATTTCCCAGTTTTTCTAACACTCAAACACTCCTGAGGCTTTCACAAGGAAGATGTCAGGCTGTTTCCTTTATTTATTTATTTATTTGACCTAGACCAGAATATGCTATGTAAATGTGGTGGTTTGGACAGACTTTTATCAGCCTATGGCGAATTTTACTGAATCTCACCTGGTCAAGCACTTTAGTACCAAAGTGATGTCTCTCAGCGCACATGTTCATTGTAACTCCAGAATGAAGGGCTTTGCAGGCATGGAAGCTTCAGCTCTATCACTTTAGAATTTTCAGGTTCTTTGAGCTGGGAAATCTTAGAGGGTAAGCTTAGAAAATGTATCTGAGAAGCTATGATACAGGATTTGCTGATGCCTACTAAAATAGATAGAGCTGTTTTATCTACACATACTTTCTTTGCATTGCATATTTCCCTTTTCAAATCAGTAAAGCTGGAAAAAAACTCCACATAGGGTGGGGTATTGAAACTTGAGTTATCGTAAGACCAAAATGATCCAGAGGAATTAAAAACACTTTTTTTTTTCTCTGGCTGAGGGAACATCCTTATTTGGGGAAACATGATGGGAAGAAAAGCTCTGTTGTCATCTCTCCATCTGCGTGCTTTTTTCTTTCGTATAGTGGAAAGGGCAGACAGGGTGTGCCTGCAGATTAATTTAAGGGTATAGAAAGCAGCAGTGAAGGAAAAATCAGGAAATTGTTGTCTTTTGGTTTCTACTTTTATGATTACAGATACATCAAATGCTTTGGGTCTGGACCTGGAGCTAACAGTTCATGATTTGGATAAGTGTGTGTGGCAGGTGGTAGATGGCGAATACATTGCCAGAGTTACCTGAAGGTCCTGACTTCTCCAGGCTCCTTTCAGTGGAAACTTTGCCAAGGAACTTTGCAGTGAGGAGAGAGTTGGTGATTTAAAAAAACAAACAAACAAAAAAAGTACACTACATGGTTTTAGAATAAATATATAATGCACAGAATAGAGTGAAATTAAAATTGTTTTCTGTAATGACTTCTGAGCTCAGTTTTACCACTCAGGTACTTGTTTTAGGCATGTTAGTAATTCTGCAGTCAGTTTGTATGCATTAGCTGTGAACTGCTTGGATAGAAAGCAGAAATTTTTGGTAAAGGGCTATGGAGCAAAATTTAAAAAACGAAAGACGTGATTTTATGTCCAGCATGCAAATTTAAAGTGACACTGTATTCAAATGTCTTCCTGTAATCTGAGAAAGGATGTAGTAGAACTGAAACAGTGCAGGGAAGAAAGGCCTCAAAAATGTTTAAATTTGTCCCATGGTAGTGATACAGTACACAGACTAGACTAGGCATTTCTCCTAAGGGAAACTCAGAACCTGATTGAAGCAACTAAATTATTAGTGAAATATAAAATGTAAATAATAAATAAAAGTAACAGGTGAGTTTCTAAATGGAAGATGTATTTTCACATTGCAGAAATAAATTACTTGTTCAGCAAGTCTCTGATCCACAGCTAGCTGAAGATGCCTGTGACTATTCTGGTAAAGCCTAGCTCTACATTGGACCTGTTCTTCACCCACAGGCAGGGACCTGTGATCTAAACTAACTTGTTCTGCCTTCTGACCTGTTACAGACAGATGGGTTTTATTCTTTTAAAACAAATTCACTAGGGAAGAGAAAGAGCTTGAACTGCTTACATTTTGGCTGGTACACCAACACAGGTCAACAAACTTGGGGTTAAAATCTAAAAACTGCTACTGGCTAACGAGTCGTCATATGAGTCAGAGTAACTGTTTGCGTGTGAGATCTTAGCCTGCATAAAGCTGTAGGTGTTGAGGCTGACTTTTTCCTACTGAGAAAGGGAATTGCTATTAGATCCAAATGTAGTCCAAGGCAAGGTACTTCATAAGTGTGTAGGAATGACCTGTGTACCTCAGTAAAGTCTCTAAATGTGGATGGCTCTAAAATTTGGATGTCCATGACAAATACAAAATCTCATTTACCCTGTCTTTAATGGCTGTTGAATCAGGAATGTAGTCTAAGATTTTTCCAGCTCCAAGGCTAGAGATCAGTTGAGATAGCTGTTTTACATGGCGTGTTCGCTCAGTCTGTTTCCCCAGTATTACCATTCTGCTGTGGCAGTAGCGTTGATGAGCATAATTTTTCTGTCACTGTCTCTCAAGAGTAGCTTTGAATGAGATTAAATGACATAATGCAAGCATTGCCAACCTGTAGCTCTTCACTGCAGCTTTTACAGTATAGGTATCTGTGCCAGGGCTGAATTATGCCAATATCATTGAGACTGATGTCTCCCCGAAACACAAGCCTTTACCATATGTATCACTTGTTCTAGAAATCTGGCACTTTGATACTGCCTCTATATAAAAACATACTAGAGGTTAATATTATGCTGTGGTACACCAGGGTCCATCCTGATGCTAGTCAAATTTTTGTAATTGTGCTGCTTGGTTTTTAGTATACCTTCATGATACCTATTCCATTTTAAAAATACTTGTTGAAATAAGGACATGGAGCATTAACATCAGTTCATGACACTTCAGAAAAAGCACTTTATGATAGTGAAATCTTGATGCAATAGAGAAGGAATTCAGTAGCAGGTATGTGAAACAAAGAATAAAAAGGAACCATTTCTTTCATATGGAATAGGAAAGCCCAAATGAAAGACATTATGAACTTTCTAGTTATAGACATTATAGTCATGAATTCTTTTTTACAGAAGAGATGAGATAAAAGATGCAGAAGTAATTTATCACTAGCCCTGAATATTGTTTGATGAAGATCAGTAGCATCTGAGTTGAAGAAGACTGAATACTTTAATACATTAGCCAGTTGAATAATACTGTTTTCTTTAAAAAATAAAAGTCCTAACCCTTCAGAAAATGTCAGTTTGTCTAATTTGAAAACTGAGTTAAACTCACAAGGAGGGTAGCAAGATATGCTAGGAAGAAGACTGAAAAGAAAAAATACTAGATGTCATTTGAATGTATTTAAAGGTAATGTCTTATGAGAAGAAAACTGTTCTGGACTCCAAATAATCTTTTTGGGTAAATCCTAAGTTTTTGGGGTCCATTGTAAGCTGTAGTGAAAGAACCCTGCAATTAGATGTAAAGTGATGTGAAATCTGTTGATGAAGAGTCTTAAATGGAGTGCTGTAAGCATATATGCCACAAGATCATTCTCCTGACGGTAGCCAAAGGTGCAGGTTCACAGACCAGTTGGGCAAAGTGAGCAGCATCATTTTTGTTCTCTTCCCTTCCCCCAGCCGTGCTGATAACTCTTTTGTTGGCATTAGCACTGTGCTATTCATTCAGCTGAGTCAGCTCTCTAACTAGTTAAAAGGTATGTAGCGGTTTTTTTGTTGTTAATTTTTGAGATGTTAACAGGGTTTTGCCATTGAAGTGTATGAGTGAAAATACACTCATTTTCACACTCAGATTTACTGTGAAAATGAGATGAATACCAGAGGAAACTACAAGTAAGCAGCAGGATGAACAGATGAAGTTTGGAAATGAAAGCAGAATTTCCCTTTTTGGCAGTGTCATACTGCTATTCCAATTCAGTCTCTATTGTTAAAAATGTTATTGTGAATTTCCTTATCTAAAATTATCACAGCAGTAACAAATAGAATGTTGTGACAACTGAATTGTGTTAACTATATGCACTTAAGTACATTGACAGGAAACTAAGGGGAGATACTTTGTAAGTATTTTAAAAAGACCTGTGTATAGATCAGTAAATTGAAGTTAAATTCTAAAATTAGGAGTTCAGCGACAGAATTACAAAATCACAACTATGCTGTGTCTAATGGCTGTTGAATCAAATTTATTCTAAGATTTTTTTTCAATTTAGTGTTGTCAGTTTTATGCATAATCTTGTTCCACTTAATTCTGTGGTAACCTAAATTTCATTAATCCTTTTCTCTGTCTTCCATGTTTAATGTTGAACAGGAATTAAAGTTATAAATAAACAGGCATTCTGCTATGCTGATTTTCTTCCCCCTACTTTCAGAGCTTAAATCTTGCTGTGTACTGTTGGTCTTGTTTTGAACTTAGTCCTGGAACTCTACATGAAGTGTCACACGGTCGTGACATTGTACTAACAGGCTGCCAGCAGCTAATTTACAGGCTTTCTGGTTGAGGTACATCCTTAATGCTATGCTGGATGTTTTGTTTACATAATTCAGAAATCAAAATAGAATTTTAGACCTGTAAAGTTGCAAAGCATCAGTTTGAGTTTTATTTGCCAAAGTATTTGGTCAATGTATTGGTTAACTAAACATGAAATGGTTGGTCCAAAGCTGGTAAGTAGGTTAGTAAATGAAACCTGTATTCTGAACTCAAGGCCTACTTCTGTCATATCCCATTTTGTGCTTTACTCTTCTTCTACTATGTTATTCTCCTTTCGTGTCTTCTGCTTTTTTTTCTTCTATTTTCCATGCTATTTCCATCAAGCTTGTCAAAACATAATAGTTCTGAAATAATGTAACCAGAATTTCCATTTCATGGGATTTATTTGGGTTAGGAAAACAAATTTGAAAGTAAGATGTTTTATAAAATACATGAGTCATTCGTGGTGGAACCTCAGAACCTGATGCACGTTCTCAAATGCTGAAACGTTTTTTTGGTTTCACCCCCGACCCAAAGGGGCTCTTATTTATGCAATCACTGTATGCATCCCATTTGTCTCTATATTATTTCTCTTATGTAGAAACTTTATGAAACATTTTGTACTGTTAAATTAGGTAATGAGAAATCTGACTTTAAAATATTTGTCTTTTCATCAGTTGCGGCCAAAATCCTTCTGTTTGGATTCTGAACTATGACATCATGGCAAGATTTCGCAGAAGAACATGCATCATTCTATTGCTTTTTATTTTGTTTATTTGCTCCATAATGATGGCTTTGAAGACTCTGAGACCGGACAGGGCCGGCTTTGGGGATCCATTTGGACTTGGTTTGTTGCCTGAGCTTCAACAACGGACAGTGCTCTTGGACAATAAACAGAATTCACTAAGTAGGATTCCAGGAGATACGGTAACGCGTGTCAGTAATTTTCATAGTATTGCAGTTAATACTATGAAAGCGTCTATGCCTCCTGCAAACAAGCTGGAAGAAGAGCTGTCTTCTCCCAATTATAACTTTCACATATTCTACTATAGTTGGTTTGGGAATCCACAGTTTGATGGTAAATATATTCACTGGAACCATCCATTGTTGCCACATTGGGATCCCAAAATTGCAAACAATTATCCAAAGGGAAGGCATAATCCTCCTGAAGACATTGGGGCCAACTTTTATCCTGAACTTGGATCTTACAGTTCCAAAGACCCTTCTGTCATAGAAGCCCACATGAAGCAAATGCGTTCAGCTTCAACTGGTAATGAGTGTTAACATTTCAGCATGTTGTTCATTTATCCAGCCTTAAATATGTGAATGAACACAACTGACCTGTTCTTCTGTTTTTCTGTGGATTTCTGGAAATGTCTGAGACTGGTACATGTCTTTGTATTTATGAGTTTTAAACCCCAACCAAAACCTACATTTTCAAATGTAACAGCACAGAAACACCAGAACTGTATTTGTAATCCTCTAGGTGCACATTTTTCCTGACTTACTGTTAAGCACTGGTAACATATGTAGAAAATACAGAAACCATTGGTAGAATATATTGTCTGTGTATTTTGTTGTTGGAGTTGAGTACTTCACTTTTCAGAGCAGGTTTCAGTAAATCATGTTAGCGTGGTTATGGAGAAGTCTGTTCAAATAGGAGCTTTTTTTTTCTGAATTCTTTGTAGTAACAATTATGTATTCATATGTCTGAGGATTATCGCTTTTATACAACAAATTTTGTATGCAGTGTATTTATAGGTGTTTTCATTAGCTATGGAAATCCAAGCCTTGAACTCCTGTACAATAGTTTCAGTGTGGCTAATTATAGTTTATTTCTTTGTCCACACGTATCTTTTTTCCAATAGAAATTGATGTTCTCTTTCTCTAAATAAGACGGACTATGTACATAAGAATATTCAACATAGTTTTGATGTCATTCTTTTTTATTGGGCTTTACAGTCCTTCTTATGTTAATCTTATTTAAAATAAGTAGTCATACAGTCTAATATTAAACTCTGAACAGCTTCTGTAAATACAGTTGGATTAACATGACCAGAGCTTGTTGCATTATTCAGAGTGCTAATCACCTTGAATTGAATAGCTTTCGTTCACTTGATCATTAAGGTTTGGTGTAATTGTTATATTTCCATTAGTAGTGTTTACTTGCATAATGTTTATTTCTCCTGTATTGTTTTCTCTGATTTTTAACCTAACCTGTGTTTTTTGTACAGAGGTTAATACAAGCAGGAAATTTCTCAGCTTTTTCAGTAGTACGATAAGTCCATTAACAGGAACACCAGCAACAATGGGAAAACTGCTGCATAGAAATATTAGGTATTAGTTGCACTAAAAAAAAAGTAAACACTTTTTTACTCTTATCTAAAGCAAAATAATACACAATACTGTGATGAAGGCAGAGGTGTCACTTGTAGCTTTAGAAGAATCTGATGTTTCTCATCCTCTCTTAACACAAGTCTCTAATAAAGCTGAACTGCTGATGAAAAAGGCACCAAATACTAGGAAAAATGCTTTGTAAAATAAGGGGGTTTTAGTAGCATAAGTCAGGTTCCCATTTAAAACTTAGCAACATGAGTAAGTATTTTATGCTTCCTCTGATATGTTCTTTGTAACATTACTGATATTTTTCAAATGTGATTTTTTTTTCTCCTGCTCTTACTCTGACTTATGGATTTAGGTGCACTTGAATTTGTTGTCTTCTGTCCAAATTTGACCTACAGAAGTCAGCTTTTTTTTTCCTTAGGTCATTGCTTCAAATATTGCATCTTTTTTTTACAGGAATTACACTTCTCTACTTTTTTTGTGTACTGTAAGGTTGACTACTTACAGTTTCTTCTTTTTGTCTCTTAGCCAATGTAAAAAAAATAACAATTTTTTCTTCTAGCCTTTTTGAGGCTTTATCCAGGATCTTACAATAGGAGGAAAAGTGGTTCTTTCAGTCAATGTTGTGTAATGATCAAAGGCTCATAAGAGGTTAGAGCAGCAGGAGTCTCATGCAGTGCTTTCTTGTATTCTTATATTTTACGGTTCTTTATTTATTAGTTTCATAATTTTTCACAGTTTTATGCAATAGTTTTTATTCCCCAGATTGCTTGGTGAACTTTTTTTTTCACCAGCCAATTTTTGTGGTAGTCCAATTTGAAGTCTTTCATTTGTCTTGAATATCTGGTTTTAAAAGAGTTTATGCTATTGTTTTTAGCATCAAGTATATCCTTTTTTAGACTGCCAAAGTGGTACATGACTTTATTTTTTTAACCACAGGAAAGAAAATATTATGTAATCTTTCTTAGACCAGTGCAAATGTGAATTCAGGTTCCTTGATGAACAATTCTGTCTCCTGAACTTTTCCCTGTGTCTTGACAGATATTGTACTCAGGATACCTTGAGTGTAACTGGATTTGTGGCTGCTGTTCATGCTTGTCCTTTACATCTTGGTTATTTGAGTCTTTTCCTTTTCCTTTGTATGAAATAAAAGACAGGATGATAAAATGCAATGAACTGTTGCATTTTCCTTGTCCTTGAGCAGACTATCTCTTGTGATAGCTAGGCTATTATTTGTGATTCTTTTTTTGATAAAATGTGGAGAGAATATGCTGAGGGTAGTTGAGAAGATGATTGTGCATTCACTCTAATTTATGATTTCTTTGTCGAAATTTTAGATTAGTTTGAAAATTGTTAGTCAGAAATGGCATAATGTTAGTAAAATAGATGGCATTTAGAGTATACACTTCCCTATTTCAGTGAGCTGATTTGTGTACTTAAATCTTTACCTAGTTAACGAGAATCACATTAACTTACTCTTGCACATGTTTTAAATAGTATTGTTAGGAAAATATTCATACATCAGTATTTCATGTATTTTTTTGTCTTACCTTCTTCCTGATATTATTTCCAGCTGTAGACTTAAAAGGTCTAATTTATTCATCTGACAGCACTTTAGAAGAAAAGGGCTAAACCTTTCTGAAGAGGTGTGTGTTCTTTTGCTTTCAGAGGAGAACAGGAAAATTTATGGTACAGACACATATTTGTTGTCTTTTTTGACAGGAATAGTAACAACCTTGAATTATTGAGAGTTACTCAAGCATTTTTTTTTTTAGGTAATAAATTTAAAAACTAATTTCACATGCTTGGAAGGGTGGATTACACTACAGTAACTGCATGTAGCAAGAATGAAGATTATGGGATTACAGTCGCTGCTTTTGGTTGTTTTGTAGTAGAGCTGGAGGTACAAAGCAGAAACACAGTGAGGTAATAGAGTTTCATAAAATAAGAATCTCTTTCATCACATGCATAGGCCCTCATCTCTTGAGTGTTCTGTAACCCTATGCATCTTGACATGCTCTGGCTGTACTGTGGCATAGCTATAGGGCTGTAGTGGGGAGCATTCTGCTACACTTGGTACAACCAGAAGGGTAGGACATGGTGCTGAAGAGTGGGAAGGACTGGCTCTAAATGTTACACTTGCACTGAACATAGACCTGTTCCCTTCACAGATGATCTTATCACTGTTTATTTTGTTGTTTTTTAAACAGAGAAGTTAAAGTCCATTCCGAGGATATGGAAATTTCATAATTGTTTAAAAAGTAAATTGAAATCCTCATTTATATTATGTAGGTTTCACATCAACGCATAATTATGACTCATGACAATGTTATAATGTACATGTTATGTTAAACAACATGATTTAAAACTTAAGTTTTCTATTTTCAGGTGTAATAGTGCTTTCATGGTACCCACCAGGTATGGCTGATGAAAATGGAGAACCAACTGATGATTTGGTGCCTGCTATTTTGGATCATGCACACAAATATAACCTAAAGGTAAAGTGTTTTTAAGATGCATAAATTAGGACAACTTAGGGAAGTAAACTGTGCTAAGAGTTTGCTGCATTTGACTCATGGTGTAGAGCAGAGCGGCCTGTCGTGTAGCTGTGGGTTCTGTTCCTGTCTCCTGCACTTCTGAGTCATAGAAGCAGGTATAAGTGCCCTCTGAATTACACTGAATTTCGGTAAGACCTAAACAGTGTTGCCTTATAACTAGAATAGATATAATAATCTGCCTTTTTTCTGCTTTGGTTCAGGTCTAAAGCTTACAGAATCTAAGGTATGGCATTGTGGATTTTCTTTTTCCCTTGTAGGAAACTGTTTTTCAAGTTAGATACTAAGTTATTTCCAAAGGAGTTTTGGGAGTTGAGGGAAGTATCACATGTTTCAAAATATTATGGAATACAATGATGTATAAGCTGGGGACCTTTGAGAAGGAAGAAACCTCCTTCTTTTGCATGTGCATAGAGGTCTGGAGCAAGTATCTATCAGTAAATAAAGAGGGATTTAGAAGATCTAGTTTGGATGATTGTCTTTATTCCAGAATGTGTCAGGAACACTTGCCCTGGACAGTAAGATCAGAGAGGAGCTGCTCTGACTTTAGGTTACTCCAGGACATGACAAGAGAGAGAGATGCTGAATTGGTGACTTCCTGAAATAGGTGAAATATTGGATCATTTGAAGTTGAGTGTAAAGCCATGGCTTGATTTTATTTATTTTGGCTTAAAACTTGTATTTTCTTTTGGAATAAAGAAAACATGTATTGCGTTTTAGTCTTGCTAGTAATAAATTTGACTTCTTGACTTGCCTAAGTAGCTATATATGTTTCATCTCTGAAGGACCTTGTCTGTACTGGGGACTAAAAATACAGCCTGTTCATCGGCTCTGGTTTTAGTTGGTCATGCAAGTTGCAGATTCCCACAGAAATTTCTTGTCACTAGTAGCAGCTGTAGATTCTTTGACAAGCAGGAGGAAAGTAAGAAGGTTAAATCAGATACAGAAGTAATTTTGAATGTGTTAAAATTCATGTGTGAATTGCATTATGTGATGTGTGTTGCACATTTGTGGTAGTAAATTATTAAAAAGGAAAAAAAAAGTATTATCCTTTACCAAAATATTCCGATGATCTGATGGAGCTTGCTCTCACCTGAAAGAACTTGTTAGCCTTCAAGTCTCTCAAAGAAGCCAAAGCAAAATGAAATAACCTACCAAGGAAAATGTGTGTAATAGCATGATAATGAGTAGAATGTGGATGGAACTGCTGTTATTGCTTGAAATAATTACTGGAATAGAGATGTTAAGTATAGAGACTATCAGGGAATTCTACCTCCACTGTAATGTTCTTAAACATTCTTGCACTAGTAAGTTATTACAGTTAAGTATTAGAAATGTAAGTAGACTAACACCAATATATAAAATACATTTCTATTATGTCTGCTAAAAGATATGTCCTTTTGATTTGCCTGGTTTTGGTAGTTGGAAATGAAATATGAAATTATATTGCTCTTCAGCCTGTCTTGTCAGTCCTGGTGATTTAGCCTAACACTGTCTTTTTCTATATTTTGTGCCTACTAGAGATAGATATTGGTTCTGCAGTGGAAATTTGCTACTCTTGCAGAGCTGTTACTTCATTAAATGCGTTCTGCTCTAAAATTGCTTCTAGTTGCTTTGATTAATGTAATACACTCTTCCGTTTAATTGTATATTTGAAAATAATGGCATCTTTACACTGAAATGACTGCACATGTGTAGTTTACATAATTCCATAAGCTTCAAGCTTGAAATTCAGAGCAGTAGCAGTTATATGATAATAGATTTAGTTCCAAGAGTTTATTGCTGTTCATATAGCTAGAAAATTTTAAATAAAAGTTTTCATATCCCATACATTAAAATCTGTTTTGACACTATGAATTTTCTCCATTCTCTTTGGAGAATATAACAAATTTAATTCATTGTTTAGAAATGAAATTTTAAAATTATTTATTTGCTAATCAGTTCTTTGACATTTGAATAGACAATATTTCAATTTTTAGTTTCTGTTGTAGTTTTTTAATTTTTCTGAAGTATTTTTACTGCTTGCCGTAGCCTGGGGAAAACAGCAGCCGTGCTCTGTTTTAATGTAAAAAACTAAATTACCAAACTTACTTGGATCTGAAGTGTATATTCTTAGCAGTGCAGGCATTGAATTTGGGTTGGAATATTTTCAAAACAGGCTAACAAAGATGTTTGCTCTGTGAAGAAGAGCTATAATGTGGCTGTTACTTGCTTCATGTAATATGCAGTGCCCATATATGCAATAGTATTTTATGTTTGTTGTTCTATTTGCATTTTCATCTTTCAGGTCACTTTTCATATTGAACCTTACAAAGACAGAGATGACCGCAGTATGTATCACAATGTCAAATACATCATTGACAAGTGAGTGCTTTCAGAGTCATTTCCTTTGGGATTTTTTACATGAGGAACTTCTGTATATTATCTAAAGCTTGGAAGAATATATAAAAATGTGTACTGAGACTGAAGAAAGCTGTAAGAAATGTTCATATTTCAATGGTACAAAACAGTCTGGTCTTTAAATACTGAAGTGTTAATTTTATATTGATGCTTTACTATAAATTGCTTTCAACATTTGTTAGTATCACAAGTCGTGATACTTCAAATTAAAGCAGTTAAAGTATTAGCTACACGATATATAAATTAAACATATATTTTTATAGTGACAAACTAGCAGCTAGAGCTTTAATGTATTGACCTTTAATGATTTTAATTCAGCCTGAGAAATTCTATACAGCTACTAGTTGTTTTGTTTATCAGTGCTACTTAGACTGTCTTATTTCATATTGAATTAGAGAATTGCCCTTCAGAGAAAACTAATACCTATAGCGCAGTTTGACACTAAGTTACTAATTTGTAGTAATGTAAAGGTTCTTTGCAGATTCATTATTTAGTGCTTCGTCAAACACTGGACTGAAAATGGATGTGAATTGCTATGATATTGTGAAGCACGTGCACTGTCTTTTTTAATTAGCTCGTAGGAAAAGTCTTTGGCTTAGCTTGTGAAACTGTTTTCCAAATGGCAAATTTTGTCTTAACGGTACTTGTTTGCTTTATAGATACGGAGGCCATCCAGCCTTTTACAGGCATAAGACCAGCACAGGCAGATTTCTTCCCATGTTTTATGTTTATGATTCTTACGTAACAATTCCTGAAATCTGGGCAAACCTGTTGACCGTTTCTGGATCCCAGACTATTCGAAATACCCCATATGATGCATTATTCATTGCACTGCTTGTAGAAGAAAGACATAAGCATGACATTCACAGAAGTGGCTTTGATGGAATGTACACCTACTTTGCCACCAATGGCTTCTCCTATGGCTCATCTCATCACAACTGGGCAAGTTTAAAGGCCTTTTGTGACAGTAACAACTTAATGTTTATTCCAAGCGTGGGACCAGGATATATTGATACCAGTATCCGGCCATGGAACAACCACAACACCCGAAATCGTGTCAATGGGAAGTACTATGAGACTGCCTTCAGTGCAGCCCTTCTGGTGCGGCCAGAAATCATCTCCATAACCTCTTTCAATGAATGGCATGAGGGAACTCAGATTGAAAAAGCTGTCCCCAAACGGACTGGACAGATGGTTTACCTTGACTATAAGCCCCATAAACCAAATGTTTACCTAGAGCTTACTCAGAAGTGGTCTGAGAAGTACAGAAAAGAACAAGAACAGTGGCTGATGTGAAGTGTTGCTGCTGCACTTGTTTTCTAATGCATTGACTACATTGAAAAAGAAATTGAGAGCTGAAAAATGTCATTATTGTAGATATGTTCAAATTATGATCTCTTGAATGTATATGCACTGCTACTGAAGTTGAGTTTTGAAGAGCAAAGAGATGATGAGAATATTGGCATTTCTGTCGTGTTGCATATTGTAGTTGAAGAATATGCAGGGGAAATGCTGGGGTGTTGGTTGATTGGTTGTTTTTTATAAACTTTGTAACTTGCATGCTGCGCTTCCAGAACATCTGCATGGAATAACTCTACACGACCAAAGCAGAACAAAAAATTGCCATAATTGTACTTACTTCCATTATTCTTGTAGTTGTGTTTCTCATCAGAGTGATATTGTAATCTTAATTTTTATCCTGGTAGCTTCTTGCAGGATGCATGTCTGTGGCGTGTGAAATAATCTACATCTGCTGCTTTTAATGCTTTGCACATAGAGTTCTTGACATGTGACTAGCCTGTGGTAAAAAAAACTAAAGGAATAGTGATGTAACACTAACACCAAGGGGTTTTGTTAAAACAAAAAAAGATACCAACAAAAACTGTTGAAAACAGTTTTAAAGATTGAGTTCCAAAGAACTGCCGAAAGATTTCTAGTTTACTTCCATTTACTCTGTTCAGTGCATGGTACAGACTTCTGCAGATTACTGCATACTGACCAGTAACACATTTTTTTCTATGGTACTTTGTGGGGGTTTTTTTTTGGTGTTTATTTAATTGTTTGAAACTGAGAATGGAAAAGATTGGGGGGAGGAGGAACCCCTAAACATGCAAAAAATACACTGAAACTTGTATTGTTTCGTCATTTTAAAAAATTAAAAATCCTAAAAAAAGATTCTAAAGCTAACATCTTATTAGTCCTACAATAAATACAGTTTCAGGAAAGGCTTTTTTGTTTCCAATTCAGGAGCAGTCTAGTTTAGTAGCAATAACAGCAACTACCCATTAATTTATTCTGAAATCTGAGTTTTCTGTTTTTCGTATAGTTCATCTACTTGTTCCAGGATTCAGAGTACTAGATAGTGAGATCTTGTTATTGTTCAGATAGCCCCTACCAGCACTACCTTTAACACTGTGGTGTGGCTGGATATGAGGACTTTCAGACCTAAGAATCTCGCCTTTCAAATATTTTGATTAACTGTTTTTCTTAATGAAGCTTGAAAGGTCCAAGTCACATGGATGTGTCTCCTCAGCAGTTTGGGTTTTTTTTTATATTTTCAAATAATTTCATAGAAAAGTTGTGAACTGTGGAACAGTAGAAATGGGAGTGTTTTCTTTATTTGCAGCAAGTGTTTAATCTGTAGCAAAGTGGCTTTTCTTAGGTTTGGGTTTTTTTTTTTTTAATTTATATACAAGATTCTCATCCTGTGTTTTAGTTCATATGCTGAAACTCTGATGACCACTAGAATTCCATTGATTTCAGAAGTACTTATGGAAAGTAAACTCTTTACTCAGTTCTCACAGTACTGTGTCCATGTAGGCTAATACTAGGACTTCTTGTTAAAAAGGAACACAAACCAAAACATTATTTTTTTTCCAGAAACTTTTGTCATTCCAAATAAACAGAAGGCAGTTACTACTTCTGGAGTCTTTCTGGTGTGGAAAAGGTTTGTTTGTGTCTCTCACTTACATAAATTCTCTGGCCATTTTTCTGCAGTACTTAAAGAGGTGAGGTATCATATAATACACTCAGCTGCTTGAAAAAAAAAATCACAGAAATTGGATGACAGGTATATAAATTGGCATGTTGAAGTGCAGAGTCTTCAAGAGATCTCTTCATAATTTTTTCATTTTTCTACGGCATTTCTGCAAACTCCAAAGTGCTTCTGAAAGAAATGTTTACTAATACTGATCTTGTTTTACTTACGCTCAGGTGGATAAACTGAAGCAGATACAGGTATGACCACAGTCAAAAATAGTGTCTGAAACACATGAAGCACTTGCTGGACTTTTACCACTTCCAAGTTAACCACTCACTTCCTTTATTAAGGAAGCTGATTTAAATAGCTATACATAATTTGTTTTTATAATTTGTTATAGGTTTATGCTTTTACAGCCCAAAGAGCCCATATATTTATTTTAAAATTAATTTTTTGCATATAAATATTGCATGTATTATTAAAAAAACTTCTGAAATCACACCTTTTGGAAGGATAAATCTCTTTGGTTTCCCTTTCCTTAAACCTTTGTCATCCACCAGTCTCTCCTCACTGTAGCTGAGCACTTTACTAATCTTGACAACCTTGCACTCAGCTTTCAGCTCCTTACTATCTCTTGGTGGCATTTTATCTTCTCCATGAATGCAAAAGTTGCTCCTTTTGTTGCTATTTACAGAAACATTTGAAATTTGTGGTAGAGTTTTGTACAACTACGGTGATCTATCTTGTTTACACTGTAATTTATGGTAACAGTGTAATGGATCTTCATTACTCTGAAAAACTTCAGTAATTGCTGTAAAGGTATCATACAACCCTTGCCATGAAGTGGTATGGGCCATGAAGCACTGGTGTGTAATGGGATCTTTAGAAGAATTTACAGAATTTCTGTAGAAAAGAATGCAAATTAAGTTCCTAGACATGCATTGCTCCATGGCACTTACTGTATTTTTATGTGCTTGCTGTGTTTTCAAATATAAAAGTGTGAGCTGATAAAACATTTCAGAGTTCAGAATTTAATTTGATGACCATAAGGAGAGCTGATGGAGTAGGAGCTACCACCCACCTACCTGCCCAATACCTTCTCTCTACTTAGAGCAAACATTAGTGCTACTTCTTGTCATAGGGGCAGAGAGTTTTGCTGATGGACTGCTGCTGCAGTCATGATAGTTTCTGGAAATTTGAGTAAAAGTAGGTCTGTGTGAGAGGACTTGTACAAAGGGAAAGGAATATGATTGTACAAGTACACTGTTATTGAGGTGAGGGAGGGGAAAGGTGAATGCATTTAGAAGGTGATTGCTCCAAGATTTACAAGGGAAAAAAAAAAATATTCCAATATGCAAACAAAGCTGGGAAGGAGGGAAGAATATTTATTATGAGTTTGGCTTTGCACCCCTATTATTTCTTGACTAATTGAAAAAATATTGGAATGGTTACTCTTAATATTTTTACACTAATTAATTGCATTTGACTGATCTTGTTATAGTATATTATAGTACATATAGTAATATTCTAAATTTGTAGAGATTAGGCAGGAAACACTATGGAAAGTTATAACAGAGATCATGACACACTCTGCCTCTGCAAATACAGAAATGCCCAAAGTTATTGATCCCATACTCCTGACTGAGTGTCCCCAGAGGGAGACTGGTATTTGAGACAAGTAACAAGTCTTTGTGGCAAAAGAACTTCTTTTTAAAAGAAAATCTATAGGTTTATTTCTGCTTCTGTCAGTTCTGATCAAGTAAATTGTTTTAGTTCTGTGAGCTATCTCAGAACAGAAACTTAATACATCTTCTCTGAAATAAGGATTTATATTAAATCTTGTCTCGTAGTGCATGTTTCTCAGATCTATAAGCTTGTATGAATTTTGAGGGAAAGAACACGTGCAAATGCTGTTACTATTTCAGTGGCAAGCTGCAGATTATTGCAAATGTGGTTTCTGTGCTGATGTTCATCATGTTTGTCTAGTACCTTTCTTTTGAGCTGCCAATAATTTCTCTTAAGAGGTTGTTGAAGGGTCTTTGATAAACTCATCTTTTTCATGAAACTTGATACGTATGTACTCTGCATAGTTTGAATTAACATGTTTTATACATGGCTCTTGGGTTCTTCTGAAGACATTTCACAGGATTGTTCTCAACACTGTTGCTGTTAGGAGAATGTAACTCAGGGCACATGGACAAAAACATACTGTAATTTAGGGCACTTTTTTGGTGAATCTTGTGTACATAAAAGAGGAAATAAAGTATTTACGGACAAATTATTTACCACTTAATGTAAGCCGAAAATCTCTCTCCCAGTCTTAAGATATTTCACAAGTATTGGTCCTCATCATTCTACTGGCCTAAGAAAGAGTCAATATTTCATTCCTTTTTTATCTTTTATTTTTGACCAGTGTGTTAAATGTTCCATAAACCTCTGAAGTGATTGTATTTCTAAGAATTCGTTGTAATATTCAGTAAAGAAAATATACAATTGGCACTGCAGAAAATCTTGGTATGGACTTGATATTGTATAATTATGATTTTGTTGTGAATGGATAGTGTATCTTTGCTATGTATTGAACATGAATAAATTGTGTCCTTTAATACCCTACCTGGCTGTGGCAGAGATGCATTTGCTTACATGCATATATAAAAATAAGTGTGTGTGTGTCTATTTATATATACTACGTATGTGTGTATAACCGAAGTCATTATTTTGAAAGTACTATATCATCATATTAAAATTACAGGGTGGATTCTGCTACTTTTAAGCAGGCAATGTTTTTAATTCCTTATGATGTTTGCAAAAAACATAGTTGCTTATGTATGAGTACTTCCATGAACAATAAATATCCTCCCAAAAAGTGTGATTTAAATGGAGTGTGTGATAATATTTTTTTAATAATATGAGTTTAGAAACTGCATTTTAACTTTTCTATTACAACATATATGTTGATTTAATTAGATTGAAAATAACAGGCTTATCACAATATTTTAAAACAGCCAATACTCCTGATGTTTTAGGCCCATTTGTATTACATCTTATGAGACTACCAAGTGAATATTGCACTTAGTTCTACTAAGTCACTAGTGCACAGTGCTGCAGGTGTCTGAGACTCCAGGTATGACTGTGTTTTGACAAAGTAAAACTGAAGCTCATACAGAGGTTTAAGAGGGATGAGTGCACAAAAAATTGGCCTCTCAGGAGAATGGTTTGCAACTGAATAATGGAGTCAAAGAAGTAGTTCTTGCACTTTGAGAGTACATTGTGCTGTTCAGGTATAAAAACTTGGGTATTGGGCTGTTCAGGTGTAAAAAGAACTTAAGGGTTGCCAGTTTTACTTAAGTTTCACAGAAATGTGAAATTACCTTATTGGCATTTGAAAAATATGGCTTGTTATTCCCAGCAAACTAACCACACTGGTAAAAAAGCAATTCAAGGTAATGCACACACATAGTACTATGTATTTCTGTACATGAATCAAAAATATTTGAAAATGCGGAATAATTTGATCATTTTGTATTTCCTTTGTGTATCAAATTCTAGTTCACTCTTCCCTGTAGTTAAGGTAGAATATTTTGCTGCACCATGCAAATGAAAACTTTCCTATCTTAGGAAATGCAAAAGGTAATCAACACAAGGTGTACTTGACATTTGAACTTATGTAAATACCTGTAATTGACACTTGAGGAGGAGACTGTGAAGTATTTCTGCATTTTAGAAAATAAAGTATCTCCTAGAGTATTTCATGTCAGTTTGTGTCAATTTAGTAGGAAGAAGAGAGATAGATAATAATGAAACAGTATTTATTGCCTTTTCTGTTTATCTAATCTGATCACTTTCTATACAGTATATGGAATGTATATTCAATAAACTCTTTGTGAAGGATACGGAAGAAAGACTATGTTCATGTTTTCTTGATCTGGGCAGTGTATATAGAAGAACCAGTAATACAATGTAAAACACCTATAGTTTTCAATTTTTAAACTTCAACTTAGGCACATTTTTAAAAATACTGTGAAAATAATAAATTGCTTAATAAAAATGTTTGAAAAATTAATTCCCTGACCCACTTTACTTGTAGATATCTTGCATCTATCATATTTTTTTTCAGTATTTTACAAATCAAAAGGTAGAGTCTGTTAAGTTGGAGTGAAGAAAGATACTTGTTATCATACAGTGTGTTGATCTTATTGAAATCAATGAGAATTCAGTATATTCCATTATTGCTACTTAGCACATTCAAAAATGGAGACTTCTGAAAAATGAATTATGATCTTAATATATGCACAATATATGCATATATGCACGAGTTTTTTTTCTATTCCTACATGAAAGATATAACTACTCTCATATGATAGATGAAATCTAGTGCAATTTTAAGCAGTTCCCAGATCTGTGCCTGTCATTGTTCACAGAGTGATCCAGAGTGGCTCTCCTCTCGATTCTAGCAGTTAAGTAGTGCAGGTAGTCAGAAGTAATCATGAGTGTTCAAGTTCACTTCCTACAATCTTTTATTGAAAAGTATGGGTATAAATTTACTGAACTTTTCATATTAGGTGGAAGTACTTTCGACATAGATTATAATGTAGGAGAAGTGTACATTGACTGAAAATCCATGTTGGAGAAAACTAAATCTGTTTTGTTGGATAATGTTGATGTCTGCTATTGTATTCAGAGCTGATTTACCCCTTTTAGGAAATGAGATTTGTTTTTAAAATCCATCTCATCTCTACTTGGAATACATAAAAGGCACATTTTTATTTAGTTAGAATAGATGTTTTTGAAAACTTTTAAGAGATGCATTGCTAGCTCTGTATAGAGCTAACACAGTAACAGGTGGTTTCTTGCAGGTTTTTTGGTTTTTTTTTAATCCATTGGAATGAGCTCTATGCATCTGAGAGCAGGAGCTGGTCTTCAGAGGTCGGTTTATAACTTGAAGTCATTGCTATGGAAACACAGCATGATCTCTCAAGACTGATTTCTCAAACTGCAATGTGATTCAAGAAATGAAGAATAAACCAGAACTCCAGTCATTTTTACAATATTAGTGAAAAATCAGGCTGCCAGTTTGTTGTGGTTTTAACAGAAGTTTCTTGGAAAATTCTCATGTACTAGGGTAGAAAATAATTTTGTCATAAACTTAAGGTAGGCTACTCACTGAGATAGTTAAAGTTTGGTAAGTATCAATTTATATGTTACTATATGTATTTCAATGATAATGTATTTCATAATGTTATTACCACTAATCAAAATAATTTAATAGCAACAAATACTTAAAGAGAAACACATTGGCTCAAAAGAAGCCAATAACCTCAGAAAGTAATGTTAATCTATTATTAACAATACTAAGATTTTTCAGGGGAGAAAAAAGTAGCCAGCCATTTACTTTTTAAACGCAATAAGAGCTCATCAGTCATTATACTGCCTTGTATATTATTCCTGGTGAGCAGACATATTTTATTCCAGGTAGGTGAGTGAAGGTTATATTTCAAATAATACTCTGGGAAAGCACAGATATAAATTATCATTAGTCATACTGTTAGCATACTAAAAGTACTCTGCTTTGCTGTTTGGGTCTAGCCTTTGGCAAGCTTCCTGATCTGCTAGTACTTGGAATTTGTTGCATGTATTTGTGCACTCTTTAAAAATGAAAACAAAATGAAATAAGCTGCATAGAAGTGAGGAAAAAAAGTGAATTCAAAATGCTAAGATGCTATACACTATATACAAATGCTAAGAGGCTATATGCAGGTGATATAACCATATTCAGATTATTATATCAATCAGTAAAGATTTTTAAGAGGACTGGATAAGTTCATGTAGTTAACAGAATAAAGTGTTCGAAATAAAAGATGTCTTTCAAATAAAGATTCTGTTCAAATGGTAAAAACCAGTAAACTATGATTTCTGGAATTAATGAAGGCAGGCTAAAAATATCTCCCCCCTCCCCAAACTTGGACGAAAAACTTCGTTAAACCTATAAAAATAAAAATGAAACTCCCTGTCCCCTGAAAAAATACAGCACGCTATAGTAGGCAAGACATAATACAATATTAAGGGGGAAAAAAAAACACAAAGAATCAAAAAAAACCCAGCAGATCCATATACTAGTGGCATCATGAATGCATATTTCTAAAATATGTCCCAAGCAGACAGAAAGCTGGTAGCATGCTGGTAGAGCTGACAGATAACAGCAATAAAAGGAGCTTTCAAAGAAGATAAGGCTGCAGCAGAGAAGTTTAAAGTGTTTTGTTTCTGTTTATTGCAGAGAAGGTTAGAGATTTTTCCATGCTGGATCCAGTATTCGTTGGTGATTAATCTGAAAAAAATATCCGAAGCTGAAATGCCATACAAGTGACTTTTGAATGGATCGATAAAATGAACAGCAATAAATCACCCAGTCTCAACAGGACTCACTCAGGAGTTTTCAGGGAAGTCAAATATGAAATTGTTCATCTGATAAAAATATTGGACACGGTGTTGTTTAAGTTAAAGGCAGTCACATGGAGGAAACGGGACAAATGTGGTATCAATTGCAAAAAGACTGGGAACTGTAGACAAGTCTGAAATCTATGATGGATTAAAAAATAACAATAATAGACATTTAAGATAGACATATTGGGCAACGTCAATATGGCTTTTCCAAAGCAAAGTCATGCACCACAAACCTGTTAGATTTTTGAAAGTGCAATTGAAAATGTGGTCTAGTACAAGACAGATTTCACCAAAGTACTTGGCCTTCAAAAGATACTAAATTATTAAGGAAGTAGAGGGAAGAATCTTCAATAGATTAGTTGCCAGTATAAGTTAAGAAACAGATAATAAAAAAGCTTTCACTTCTGTAGCAGTAAGCAGGTAACAATTTGGTCCCAAAGGAACCTGTACTGGCATTTTTGCTGTTCATAAAGTAATTTTTTGAAATAAAAAAAAAATATTTGCTAGTGATGCACAATCTCTCAAGATAATAAAATTAGAAAACCTTATTATGTAATATTAACAAATTTGGTGATAAAATGGCAGCTGGAAAAATGATGTTTACAGTTGCATATCATATGCAAAGCTATACTACATGATAGTGGTCTCTTACTGCTTAAAATAAAGATTTATATTTTTGGCTCATTCTATAAAAAATTAAGATCAGTGATAGTGAAACAACAAAGACATTATCAGGAAAAAAAAATTAAAGTATCACTATACGATTGTACAAATTTGCATTGTTTGTCTGAGGTTGAATGCTGTTAGCTTGAAGCTAGAACATCATAGGAATATCGTGCGGGTGTCCAGCTTGTCTACCATGAAAAGTAAGCCCCAGAGGGGCTGGACATAGATCCCACACGTTGCAGAAATATTCAGCCTACCCCTGTCTAGCTTCTTTAGGCTGGTGCTATATAGACAATAAGTTTGATTGCAGAAGTTTTGGAGCTTAGAAAAGAGACTGTATGGCATTAGAGGCCTTTGAATATGGATCATAGAGGTGAAGAAGGGGGCAAACAGAGCATTAATCATAGGAATTCCAGCGAATCTGGTATACAGACTGTAATTTGATAAAGTCAGAACGTAATTTGCTTTAAAGAAAACCAAATTTCTCTTCTGGTTAGCAGTGGGGGACTTTGTAGAAGTTAACAGTTGTTTTTTCATTATGTACCCATTTACATTTCTACATTGAATTTCGTTTGCAGTTTTATTTCATTATAAAGTTAAATCTCCTAAAATCTTTTTGCAGATTTTGTGCAGTTCTGCAGATTGATCTGTGATGAATCCTAGTCCATGAAAAGAATAAAGAAATTATTTATTTATTATGGTCAGAAGCCTTTGGACTGCTGACTGCTAGTTATCACTTATGACAAAGTTTGGTAAGTGACTGTGGAATCACTTCTAGGATATTTCACTGTAAAATAAAACATATGGCTTAAACCATCTTCAGCTACATCTGAGGTAAGAAGTGGAAATATAGGTCTTGAAGCACCTACTGAAGCACAGCTTTGCAGGAACAATACGAGACTACTCACATGACATCAAATAGCAAATTCTTTCTAAATGTGAGATGTTTTCAGCTGTAATATTCATCCAGAGGCTTTTTGAATTAATCTACAAATACTAATGATTAGGCCATCAACTACATCACCTAAGTTTCAGATTTGGAAATAATTTTCCTATAAAACTCTGAAAACAGGAAACTAATTAAAACTTGGCTAGTTATATGAATAGCAATGCTATAGCTGGGCTGTAAAACACATGTAAATTAGCTATTATTGTGTAAAACAGTGAAGTTTAATGGGGGAATTTTCAGATGCCACAAAGGAAAATATGCAATTGCTTTTAACAGTTTCCTTCAATAATCTCTGAAAATGCTACTCAGTAGTATCCTAATGATTTCTGAAACTTGGGAACGGGTGTTTGTTACTTACCTGTAACAGAACTGCATTCTTTTTAGGATTTAGAAAATGGCATTGTTAATTTTTACTACAGGTTATCTGTAAAGCGTGTTTCTGTGGTGAAGTAATTCCTTTGCTCTTATTTTCTCCTTTTTTATTTGAGACTGATCCATGTTGAAAATGTCAATGTTAGTTTTATGTACACAGCTGATTCCTCCCAGCCCCAGATGTGCTCTCCTAAGTAGTTTTTTCTTCATTATAGGGGTCTATATTGTTTTACTTTTATCTGTATCAGGAAAGAAAGAGGGATTGTTCATCCCAGCTTGAATATGTGTAATACATGGGAGTACGAGGGAATGAAGGTGGTCTTCATCATTTCACAGATATCAATTCATACTTTTATCTCCACAAAAATGTAATGCTTAGACAAATTTTCATTGCAGTAATACGCTACAACCAAATCTACTTGGTAAACACATTAACCATGGTGAAAAAACTTGTTTTTCCAATGATATTTGTATTGTCCTCTGCATTCTTTTCCAAATGATATATCTGTTCAAAGATATTTAGATACCTTTTTATAATTTGGAATCCAAAGTACTTTTCTGTACCAATTCTGTAGTGATCAAAAAGTAAATTATAATTTTAAATTGTAAGACTAATTGAAATAAATAAAAAATCCTTAGAGCTAGCTTACGAAATGTTTATACGTAGGATGATTATAAAGGCTTTTTCCTCTGCCACTGTTCAGCCTTTAGTTGAAAAATCTATGAGAAGAAAGTGGACAAGCAGAGAATATAGAATACAGGGATTTTTGTTCCTTTTAATTCTGCCAGTGCTGGAAACCTACAAAATAAGGCTGTCATATGATATAGAATTTGTTTGCTTAACCCTATCCACTCAATCATTCCTTTAGCTGACATTTCATAAAATATTAATCTGTGGCATGTACAGTGCATTAGAATACTAGGGCCTAAACGTGATTTTTGAGCTTTGGTTTATGCCCTAAACAGATTTTCCAAAGTCTTCTAAAAGAACAGAGAAGCAGCATATATATTTGGGTGGTAAGAGTATTTAACATTCTACATATATAAAAACATGGCAGCAACAGCTAAGAAGCATTTTGAACCAGATCAAACAAAGAAAAATTGAATAGCTTCTTATTTTGCTTCCTTAAACCATATTTTTAATACCAGTGCTTTCTAGTAAGCAAAAAGCTAGAAGTGGCTAGATGCAATGTTCACGTGTTTTTAAGCTACAGTAAAATCTGAAATCCTAAAATCTCAGGTTTTACACCCATCTTCCATGGAATGCAATCAAGCTCAGCTTTTATGTGTTTACCACTTGCTCATGTCACCTGTATTAGGCAAAGCCCTGAGAAGTTATAAACGAAGACAAACCTGCTAACAAAAATAATGGTTCAACAGTGTCAGTCCACAGACCCCCATGACAGAGCAACAGTACGACACCTGCCTTGCCTGAGCCAGCACGGTTATAAGAGCATCCTCGATAGGGAAGTGATATCCAGGGTAGGAAAGTATACAGTAAAATCGATATTTTGAAATCAAAGTTATAAATCATCAGAACAAAACTCAAATGTCATCATCCATCTGCAAGCTCTAACACTTGACTAAGACAAAAACAGACACTCCTTTTCCTTGTATCCAACTTCTTGTGCAAGGTACAGAGTATTGTCTGGAAAGCTGCAGCCTGTGCTTAGCAGCCCTGATAAATCAACTTGTAGCTTGCTTCCACGAGTAACAGGAGGAAGTGTTGAATCCATTTGGGACACACTCTGGAAACCAGCACACACCCACATGAAGTTTGTGCATGGAAAACAGCTGAGGTGAGGAAAAGGCACTCATCCAGAGGGAACTGAGAAAACTGTTCATGAGGGCAGAGAAGCTGATTTTGAGTGATCTGTAGATGGGAATAGAAACAATTAATGGAGGGAAATGGAAGATAGAGCTCTACCCTCTCTGCCAGAACTGACAAGGATATAGTGTAATGTCAATATGTAATGTGAATCTGATGCTACTGAAGATGAGCGAGTGTAAGGTTATGTATAAATTCAGAACTTAGTTCTGAAATGTTCTTTTTTCCATTATTAACCCAAATTCATGAAATTATAGAGATGTGATGCTACTTATGTTTTCCATAAGCCTTTCCCCCTCTCTCTCCATCATTACAGTTGCATATTTTATTTTACTGCAGATGCAGAAGAATAAGTATGTAATGCCTCTTGGTAAAATTCTTAGAGGAAGGGTGAGGGGTTTTTTTTTTCATTTGAATGGGACTCAAGATACAAGATTCTGTTCCCAGCTGTGTCACAGGAACTTGCTGGCCTCAGGCAATTGCCTTAGTCCCCAGTGTGTAAAACAGAAGTAATATTCCTTATCTATTGTGATCCAGCTGTCTGATTTATTCAGTTGCCATAAGTATTTTTTTTCAGGCAAAGACTGTTGTTTATGATGATTTGTGTGCAGAGCACAATGGGTACCCTGTCACTGTCACATGCTTATCTAGATGCTGCTAAAACATGAGCTGTCTTCATAAGCTAAAAAACTCATACAGAGCCTTTGTCTGGAGGTGCCTGATGTTTCTGTTTTGTATTTATAGCAGTTAAAACTAAGCTTTAGATGCAGCTGCACAAGAATAAAGGTCATATAACCAAGACAATTTTTTTTTTTTCCTGAATGAGGAAAAAAAAAAACACAGCAGAATTCTTTTATCAGCAAATACTACAATTATACCAATTGAGCTGCAAAGAGAGATGACAAGTAAATAGGGCAGTTCCTATAGGCCAGAGAGAAATGAGAGGCCCAGAGGGCCTGAGGGAATTCAGTAAATTGCATATGCTAATCATGGGAGGAAAAGGTTTTCTCAGAACTGCTTCTTCCAGAGCTGCAGCCACTGTTTGAGGTGACTGAAGAACTTCCCTTTTCCTTTTCTGGTTCATGCTCTGCTCCTATAGGCCACAGGGGACTGGGCGTCTATCCTTCCCACAGTTCCCATTCCTATCTCATTGCCAACTCTAAATTTTCTCATAGCTAAGCTTACTTCAGTGAGAAGCCAAAGGGAGGGGCTGCTGGAGTGAAAGAGTAGATCTTTGAGAAAAACTCAGACTAACAGCTTCCCTTTTCTTTGATGGAGCACGAGCATTCAGCAATGTATAAACCAAGGAGCAGTGTGTGGGCACAGAAGGTAACCTCAGCATTGGACTACAAAATGTTACCCGGGTGAATAGCTACAAAACTAAATCCCATGGCTGCAGTATATCAAGTAAGAGATTGTACTGTAGCACTTTGCTGCAGACAAATCCAGTTTCAAGTGCAAGATGAAAAATTATCCTGACCTGACAGTGGCTTAAAACCAAAGTATAGTTTGCTTTTTTGAAATTTCAGGTTATATATAAACCTGCCAATGAGAACAAAACTCTGAGCATCGGTCCTTCCTGCATCCTCAGAGAGCATTTAGTGGATGAACAAGAATGCCTCACAAGATAGAAAATAAGGTAAATACATTATGGACAAGAAATTGTACAGTGAAATTCAGAAACTGAGTTACATACTCTGAATACAGTATGGGTGGGGAGGATCTAAGGAAGCAGATTAATAAGAGTAGGGTAAAACTGAGGTATGAAACATCAGAAATCTGAACTAACAGCAAGTATAGTGAGAAGTATTGCTACACTCAAGCCAGTGTTCCCTTAATGAAAATAGCAACAGTTGAGCAATTTGAGTGCATGCACTCAGAAATTCACTTAGCTGGGTTCAGCTGAGGCTTACGTCATAGAGAGTGAAGGAGCAATCACAAACCGAGAAAATAGCAGAGAACTGAAGTTTTGAGTTAGACTATGGATGAGAAAAACTGGGAAAAGCTCCTTAGAATTTTGCCGTTGATGGAATTTGGAAAGAACATGATTTTGTTTAAAAAATTCCATGTCATTTTGTGCCTTCTTTGCCCAGATTGCTAAATGATTCACTGTGGATTTCTTGTTGCTGTCAGAACTATTGCACAAGAACAGAAGCAGTTTGTATGAAATGGTGAGCCTTCTCTTGCACATCCAAGTATGCTTCCTTCTTCCTAGCATAGGTTATGATGAACTGAATGACTTGGTCTTTGGATATTGTGTTTTTAAATGTCCTTAGCATGTTACTTTCTTTTACATACCATAAGAAAGTAATAATTACTTATAAGGGGTAACCATAATCAATTTTGCTCATTGTTCAAAGTGGAATGGAAACCAATGCAAACAATAAGACTACTGTGATCAAGAACAAATGCTCATAACCAATGTTCCTAGCCTGATTGCAATAAAATTTTTATTTGTTAATTCATTTCTGCAAACTGACGAACAATTAATGTCTCATACTATAGCCTGTACAAATCTCAGCAATCTATTCAGCAGTTAACACAAATGTATTGTATTAAATTGCTCTCGTTAAGTGGAATGTCAGCAGCATTTATTACAAAATTATGCAGTACCTAGAGCACTATATGTACTGTTTTGCTAAGATTCCATTCAGTTATTATATATTTTTGTCTCACAATTTAGAGCATATTTGGTGTATGATTTAAATTCCTGTTTCCACCATTAATTTAGATAATAAAAATCCCCAGCAGTTAATAGTTTATAACTTTTCCTCCAAGTAAGCAAGAATATCTATGTTATACATTACAGGAGCTGGTTAGTAGTTCAGACAAAACTTGGGCCATTAACAATGTTTGCATAGCTAATATAATTTCACTTGCAAAACATACTGATTTTTTCTCAAAAAAAATGCTTCAAGAGATCACTTAGTATTTTTTTTCTTAAATAGAATACAGAAAAGGGAATATATTTAGCTTAGCAGAACCTTGCAAATGAGTGTGTCATTGCACGATTAAGACTTGTAATTAGCAAAAAAAGCAAGTAAACATTCAAAATACAAGTACAGCCGTTACAGAAATAAACTGTATTTATTTCTAAGTGCATCATCAAAAATATTGAATTGTCTTGTTCAGGACAATCATCACAGAAGTGCTGTACTGTTGCACACATATCCGTTTTTTTCTTAAATAATACTGTTCATTTGGGGAGCTGGGTGAGGGTGAGCAAGGGGTGGTGTTTCACTGGAGTGCCTTCTTTGCATACTGTGTGTACACAGTGTACAGTATCTCATACCTATGCTGTGAAATTTCTAATTGCTCAGCTGTATCCTCTGCACTCAGAATCTTAAGGTAACACCTATATTATCATCTCATTTCAGCTAGAATACTCAAAATATTAGGCAAAGAGAAAAATATGTTATAGTAAATAACACATATGTGCATAGATGTATATATGTTTGTTCTGGACTGTGGCACAGGTCTTCAGTATGTCTGTTGGAAAGACATTTTTCCACTTGGTACCTCATGCTTTGGCCTGGCATTTGAGACTAATAATACTGATTCTTAGTTTTATAGGACATTGTAAGATCTACAGATGACCAGTGCTTTGCAAAATGGCGTTCATCCGTTGATTGTATTTTGTCTTTTTTTGGAAATCCCAGCCTTTATGTCCCAGCCCAGCTGATAACTAATGGAGGAGTAATTATGTTGTTTTCATTTTACATATCTAAAAATACGTTCTGAAGAAACTCAAAAGCCTTGTGGCCTGAGAAAGTTACATGATTATATGGATATCCCATTCCAAGTATATTACTTGTTCCTGGGGAAAGAAAGGCCCAGCTGAAGTTGAGGAATAGAGAAATATGAATAGAATAAAGAGAGGGAAAACAAGGGAAAACAAATACAAAGCAAAACAAAAACAAATAGCAAGGGAAAATGAGCATCAAATAGAATCATAGAATGTTTTGGTTATAAGGGACCTTAAAGATCATATAGTTCCAACCACCCTGCTATGAGCAGGGACACTTTCCACTAGACCAGGTTGCTCTAAGTCCCATTCAGCCTGGCCTTGAACAATTCCAGGGATGGGACATCGACAACCTCTCTGGGCAACCAGTTCCAGTACCCCACCACCCTTACATTGACGAATTTTTTCCTTATATATAATCTAAAACTACCCTCTTCCAGTTTAAAGCCTTTACCCTTTGCAATAAAATAGGATGTGAACAAAAGAAGCCAAAAAAAAAAATAATTAGAGTTTGAACTAAGTTTAACTTTTTTTTTCCTCCTAATCTGATGGGTCATTTTTTGACAAGTCTTTTAATGTCATTTCAAATTGAACATTTAATCAAAATTTCATCCTAATAATAGCTCAAGGTTTCTTCTAGATAATTTAAGAGTAATAATCCTATCTTGCTCTAATAAACTGTGAGGCTTTTGGCCTCAGGAACCTAAATGTGATTATTCTCTAATAAATAGGGAACTTCCTCAAGCTATCATTATATTAGTCTATGCAGACTACACTAATAACTGGTCTGCTTTACTTTGTAAGAGGAATAAAACAGAGACCTTGCTATGCAGAGCACTCTCGGTCAAGATAGAGGTAGAGAGAAATTGCTGGGAGAATCTTTGATGAGTTTTGGTTTATAAGCAGAGCACAAAAAGTGAAATTTTGTGAAATATCCTGTGAAGCAGAGACTGGCATATGAAGATGTCTGTGCACTGATGTTGATAAAGAGCTAAGGCAGCACTGGGTGGTTACAGAACTGGACTGCAGGCTAGATCACACAGCAGTAGATAGACAACAATAATCCTCGTCTCCTGTCTTTTCTTTTGTCTTTGTACCAAAGGTAATTTATAACTTTTTCATCATGACATCAATATTAGGAAGGAATTATGACTCAGAATATCAGAATTATCTGCGATTAGCTAACTACAAATACAACAGTCAGTATGAATGAGAACACATTTTGGGGAGGGTGGAAAGAATTTTAGCTATATAGATGCAATCTCTGTCATGCTACTGTGAAAATGTAGTTAAAAAAAAAAAAAAAAGAAAAAACCAACCCACCCTAAATTCTATATATTAAAAAAACATAGCCTCTCCTGCTGTGGTTAAATTTTTACCATATACTCTGCTCTATGGGTCAGCTACTGGTTTGTCTGGGGAGAGCAGTGTCAAACTATCAGTTTTTCTCTGCAGAAATTATCTAGAAAGCTGGGCCACGGCTAAGCTCAGGTTAGTCTAAGTGATCCCTTCTGCTAAGCAAACAATGGTCCAAGCTTACAGGAACAGATGAATACCTAAAGACAGAAGCTAACGCAATCTGCTAGTGAGAGGTAAGGATAGAAGAGGGAAAACACTTAATTAATGGATTCTTTATCATCATACTTGATGAGCTGCAACTGTGATTTTCTAAAATTAAAATTCAGTCGACTATTTCTTTGGCTGCTTAAAATAGTTATTGATTTAAATGTAAAATGAGTTAGTAAATGCCTATTCTTTAAATTCTGAACTAGAGCTCTAGCTAACTCAAAATATTATGTGATATTGCTATTACACTTTCCCAGGATTGATAAAAATATTATTTAATTAAGAGTTTTCAATATTATTTGTATTATTACTATGGCTTTGGAATGGCTTGTTTTCATGATAAAAATTCAATTTCCCTGTTGATTGATATAGAAAGTAGTTTTCATGTGTGAGTATATCTAAAACCAAACGTCAGCTATGAGTAGTTCTCATGATTGCTGTTGTCTGAAACTAATTCTTCTAAGTTGGGTTGTTTTTTTTCTAGTAATCCTTGTGTCACAGTCACATGTGCTGCCCCTACTAACAACATCTGTGTTTCTCTTTTCCCTGGCTTTGGATTTGAAGGTCATTCACTCTCTTATTAACAAAATGCTCATAATTTAACATCATCTACAGATTTGTTCTTCCCACATCTGATCTCTCTGACAGATTGGAATGTCAAGATAAGGTGTCTAATTTTCTCTCATGTATTGTAGTAGATTCTATTTGCTTCTTTAAACTTTCTTCTTTAACACTTGTAAAAGATATTTCTAAAATAAAAATTTCATAATGTCATAGGCCTTGCTTTGTTTGCAATCAGTTCACACCCAAGATGACCCTTTTAGGACATAGTACTGCAAGGTGCTGAGTGAACCCAGAGAGACACTGAGCAATGTCAATTCTTATAGAAACCAGTGACATTAAGGGCATTTTGCTACCCAAGGAGTCAATCTGTTTGTCTAGTAAAATCAGAGAGACTGGTGAGGAAAGCATCCTACCTGTGGCTCCTCTGAGGTGTATCTGTGCTGCAATTACTGGACTGCAGGCTGGCTGCTCTCACACAAAGCTCTGCATGGGCTGCAAAGCCTGTCTCAGAGAGAAAACAGCATCTGCCAGCAGGGTTGACATGTTGGGCATGCAACAGAGTTTTCAGAAATCATCTGCCAAATTCAATCTCTGGTAGAAGATAGCTTCTGAATCTGACAAAGCGCAGTCATGAACTGAACCCGAGTGTGCCATGTCCTTGGGTCTGTCAGGACTTGGGCCACTCCGAGTATATACTCAAAAAATCTCCAGCCTGGCAAAATTTCTTATGTATTTAATCTTGAGGTCCCCCATGCTCTGGTCTACTGTGCTCGTCCCAAAGTAGGCAGCCAAGCCTGAATTGACAGAAACACAGGATCACAGAATGGTAGGGGTTGGAAGGGACCTCTGGAGATCATCTGGTCCAACCCTCTTGCCAAAGCAGGTTCACCTAGGGCAGGTTGCACAGGAATGCATCCTTGCAGGTTTTAAAAGTCGACAGAGAGTCTCAACAACCACTCTAGGCAGCCTGTAGCAGGGCTCCATCACTCTCACAGTAAAAATTCATAATTCCTCATCACAGGCACTTTGCTAAGCCTTGTTTCCCTGTATCCTGTCTACATACTATGGAAAAAAAAATGAAATCTCTCATTTCCGAATTGCCCTCGGGAGCTGTGCTCTGTAAGCAAAACAAACCATATTAGGAAGCATTTCTGGGTGCTGCAGCTTGATCACCTATGCTGTTAATGTCTTAGGACAGGCCTGGCACAGTTTTGGTCAATGCAAATTGCTGTCCCCCAGTCCCTACCCCTTCCATGTCCCAAACATATGCTGGACCTGTGTCCTAGTTTGAGCTAAAAAAGAATTAGAACTAATTCCATTCCATGTACATCATATTCAGTATAAAGCTGAGGAATCACAAGGGTCAAGCCTCTTCCTCAGTCACTGGCATCTGAGGAGGACTCTGTGCATTCTGCCTTCAATCCCAATCTGTGTCTTCGTGAATGCAGTTCCAGAATCCAAGTGCTATATCTGGTTCCCATCTGCTGCTGAGTCCAATGTGGGAATTCCCCAGTGCCTGCTCCACCACAGCAGTGGTGAGAGTGATGGAATTGCCATCAGGGGTCTTGGGTTCAGTATTAGGTTTGTTTATGTTTGTATAAATTTAATTTTGTTTTTATTATCTTCATTAAAACTGTTTTAGTTTTCTTTTCCAATCTCTAAGTCACTCTCCCTTATGCCCTTTCTCTTCCCCTTGTCTGTTAACAGACAGCATCTGTCATTCATCTAGTGGCTGGCATGGCCCTAAGCCTTGACCACATAGTTTTAAGATCAACACAATCAGCAGATTTGCAAAGGGAAATTTGGATATGCCCCTATTGTGGATGGTGAAAGCATTTGGCAGTGTGGCTGCAGGCCATTCTCTGTCAGTCAGCAACAGACAAGGACTGCAAGCATATTTTACTTACTGATAGAGACAAGTTTTCCATTATAAAACAAACCACAAGTTGAAGAAGTGACACCAGCTTTTACTTAAGGGGCTTGTAATTCTAGAATTCGCAAAGGAAAGAAGAGGTCTGGCATCTACTTTCTTGTGAGCATTTGGTTTCCAAACCCATTCTCATGTTTCCTTGGAGGCTTTTCTGACTGACAGACTATTGATATAGCTTAGGTTGACAGCTTAACTGTTTGTAACTTAACTTAAAACCAAGTCACGTGAATTCAAGCAATGAGGATAGTAGCTAGTGGTGTCCTGTTTTCTGGTCTAGAGTGTAGAGGCTACATCTGGATGATGCAGAGACCTTCTCTAGCCAAGAAAGTCTTCATTTCTCAAGCCAGAGAATCAATTTTCAGTGAGAAGAGGTTGATCTCAGACTAAGGTGAAACAAATCTTTTATGAAAGTGCATTGACCACTGAACTTCATGGCCAAATATGGCCACAAATACTTTCTGTTTCAGGTGCTATCAAGGGACCATGACCTTCTGAATTAGATGGAGATAAGGAATGTGTGCAACTGAGATAGACACCCCATGTTCAGCATTTCCCAAGTTATGTACAATATTACAGAATTTTTTCATTTAAACCTTTGTTCCTGGCTGCAGCCCTCATCTTTACAAAAACATCTAATTTATCTCCAGAGACTACTAATAAATTTGTTAATATTCAGATAACATTTTGAATCCTGCTATGCTCTTTTACATCAGAGAAGGTTAACTCTTCTATGACCTCCTTAGTTTTGTCAGTTTTAAGTATATGCCTGGCCTTGTTCTTGGCTTTGGGAAAAGCTGAGCAACATTTGCAGATTCATGTTTAATGAAGTTTTGGCATTTAAGGGTATAACAAATGCAAATATCATAGCATAAAAGTAATATTTGCATGTTATCGGAGGTAAATCCTGAAATATATTTGAAAGTAATAGTATGACAGTGAGTCCTTTCCTTGGAGTTTACCAATATCTGTGAAATGTCTAAGAAAAGGAGAGAAAAGAAATGAGAGAAAAAAAAAAAAAAGGAGGAAATAGAAGGGGGAAAGAGAAGAGAAAGGGAGAAAGGAAGTGAGAAAGGAAGGGAAGGCAAAAGAAAGGCTATTGTAATATGCAGATATGTAATTCTGAACATTTGAATGAAAATGGTGTAATTTTGCACCTAAAGTATAGAAGCTAGTCTGTTTGTCTGGGTACTCATCTTCCACTGTTGGTTTATACTTGTAAAAATCTTGTGTACTGCAGAAATGCAGAAAAAATATAGACAAAGGCAAACAAATTCATGTGAATAGAACATCCAGCCTGTCCTAGATGCTAAGGGTATATGCACAGCTTCCTCATAATATAAATATTTGTAATCACAATATAGTAGATAATTTAAAGAGAATAATAACATAATATGACAATACTACAACATATATACAGAAGAGCTTCTTTTTAAACCCAGGCAATTAGGAAGTGATATATGAAGTGTAAAGGAGCATAAAGGTTTGAATTCACCAGATATTTTAAGCTGGCTCCTGGGTTAGTTCATATTTTTTTATTCTTAAAATAGCATTTGAAATCCCATTGTACTCTGTCTGCTTCAAAGTCAGATTAGTGCTGCTGTATGTAGGCACATTCCTTTCACCACTTTTGAATATGGGGTCAGCCAATTTTGTTGAGGGCAAGGCTCTAAGGAAGGATAACCAGGAGTGCTCAGATGACCTTATCTATACATTCATACATTCTCTAGAGCATGTCACATCTTATTTGTCTCAGTCACATTGCTCAGATGCAGTATCTTCTTTTCCCACTGTAGCATAAGAATACAGATGTCAGGACTGCTGGCCATGATAGTTGTTCAAATAATGGAAATTCAGTTTGTACTTGTGCTTGGACATCTGCAGGATTTAGGGTGACCTGTCAGTGTTCAGCTCCCTGCTGTGATTTATTTTCAGGCTCGCCATCAAAGTGTGCATGTGTGCATGCTTGTCTGTGCATGTGTCTGTTCAGGATGGTGGGACAGCTAATGGAGTGCTCTTTGGGAATGACTGCTCAGGCTCTACCTTGCACAGCCATTGTATCTGGAGATAACATTTAGTTCTCATAATGCCTGCATGTCCCACATACAATTTTCAAAGTGTCAGGCTCGATTTCTATCTTACTCTCTGCTCTTCCTACTCTCTGGTGCTTGCAACTAAGACCACGAAATGGAATTTTCCTCCACTGGAATTTCACTGCTTTCTTAAATCCTGTTTGCCTGAAGGCAGAATGATAGCATGAATTCCTGCCATTTCCACTTGGCTTTTAGGAGTAGTGCACAGTACAGTATATGCTAAGCACTTAAGCATGACCAGAAGTATTCCCCATTACTGCCATCTCTTCCCTTCATTTTATTTTCCTTTAATATTTTCATAAAAACTTTACTACTATGTCTTGTCCCCACTCAGTACTTGTGGCTTTGTGTCCTGAGCCACTGCTCAGATCATCTTGTTTATCAAGAGCATTGAGGAAGGTCATGCTGCACAGCTTTTGCCAACCCGACTATACCAATTGAGGGTATGAAAAGTTCACCTCACCAAACTGACATCATGCTGTTCCCAAAGCTCCTGTTAACTTCTTGTTTTCCTAGTTTATGTCAGTCATAAAGATGCAAAAAAGCTTCTGCTAGCCATGGATCAGAGCTGGGGATGGAGCGTGGATGCAATTGTGGTTGCAGAGCCTTCGCCACTGAAAATCTGTCATGTTGACAGAGCTTTTGAATAACATCCAGAAACAAGACAGATGCTCTTATGGCAGAGGTAAGCACCAGATTCAGAACCACAACTTGAACTCCTCTCCCCTTCCTCTACACAAATGACAGTTGTGTAGTCTTGAATCAATTAACACATGGCTCATTTAATTTTTTAATTCTAAGACTATAGTGCCTAGGGTTCACCTTTTCTATGTGACTAAACAACACTAACCATGACATAGCTAAATTTGGGTTGGTGTCCAACAAGGATCTATCAGAAGTCGTCTTCTCAGAGCGTCCTTAAGACACAGCAGAAGGATTGGCCTTCTTTAAAAACACAGTTATAGCAACTGTTCTCTTCTGAGGACAAGACTAGAGAGAAAACCACTCTCCCTTTCAGAAGTTAGCCCACTAAGCATTTGAGAAGAAAGGGGCGAACCAGGTCTATTGAGGGTGCCTTGTAACCTACATCGTTCCTGAAAGACATCCTTACTACTGTGCTATGAGTCATTAAAACTAATGAAGGATGCTTTCGACCTTCCCTCTTAATGTTTGGTCATGGTGCAAAAAAACCATCAAGATGCACTGAGCTAAAGAGAGGAAGAATGTTCACAAGGGATCATGAGAGCCAGGCTGTTTACTGATCCTTGCTTTGATAACTGGTTATTTTGTCAAACACATCATGGGCATCATGGATTGTTACAGACTATCTGATCAAGTAAAGGAAGTGGTTGATGCTTTTGAGCAGGAGACTGGACTTTAAAATTCAGTTCATAAAAAGTCAGAGGCCTATTGAATTCTTCCTGTTGCAAACCAGACTTTTGAGGAAGGTAATTTTGGTCTTTGGTACCAATCTTCTACCTAAATCCCACTAAATGAACCAATTTTTTTTTTTTCTTTTTGACTCTGGTTCTTGTCCTGAGGCAGCTGAAGAAGGTGTATGGAGAAGTCAGATTTTTTTTTAAAAGTACTTTGCCAATAATGTAAGGGTATTTCGTCTGTGATTAATTTAGGGCCCTATAGATTATCAGTGCTACCTTTATGCTGAACCAAAGTCCATTCTTAGGAGGCCTTCAAGCCTTCTAGTGCTTCAGGGCTTTTATTGCTGGTATTAATTTTAAGTGAACACTTCCTCTAAATATAGCACAGCTACACAGCAGATCTCCGAGCTCTGTATTAAACATGGTGTAAAATCCTGGTTATTTCTGTAGTAACATAGCTCCCAGGAAACTCAGGGGACAACCATGTCAGACCTGTGAACATTTCAAAAATTGAAAAACAGTGTGCTCTGAGGAGCCTGCAGGAAATCTTGCCCTTGGATTCAGCTGATGTTACCATGTCAGCATAAATCACTCGAGGGAGGAGGGAATAGCAATGCTATTCTATTTCTAAACACTCTCCTTCACATTAGTTTAGTTTAGGCAGCATAGTTTAATTTCAATCTATGCAGTGTTATACTGTTGGCATGTTGCTTTCACTATTCGCTTAAAAATAGAGAATATAAAACAGAGAATTTAAACTGCAGTGAGGGTGACAGATGGAATTTTTCCTTTTACATAAAAAAAATGCAAAGTAATGAATATGTATGCAATTGCTTTTTTTTTCTGCATGGCAATACAATGAATATGTCTTTGTGCCTCTATCATAGTGCCTGCAATGCTGCAACCTCATGGAAATTCTCATATAAATCAAATGACTTAGAAGAATCTAATTTCTTCTCATTACCAAAGAGGAAAGATGCCCCTTCTAGCAGGGAGTGGCAAAAAACCAAACCAAACTACCAATAAGAAAACAAAAACAAAAACAAAAACAAAAACAAAAACCAAAAAAAAACAGACAAACAAAAAAAACAAAACAAAACAAAACAAAACAAAACAAAAAAAAAAACAACAATCCAACCAGCAAAAAAGTTTAACTAAAGATATTAAAAAGTGTATTTTTGTAGAAAGAAATAAAGAATGCCAAAATAAAACCAAGTAGCCTAGAAAGGAAACTCAGTACACTTTGAAACCAACAATCTCTCCTACCCTCTATCAGTTCTTCTGCAGCAGTTATCATCCAGAAAGCTCAAGGACTTGTGATAAGCTTGTGTCTGCATCTTTTTATAGCTGCTTTCTGTATTAATTTACAAAACCTGTGGAAGAAAATGTCGAAATCGTATATCTAGCTAATCACAAGAACTGTAAAATTCACATACTGCAATATTTGTCCAGGAAATTAGAATCTTATTTTGTAAACAGACGACATATATGACATGCAACAAAGTATTTGATCAAGTAGTTGAATAGTCAAATACAGTGAAAAGTTCACTAAAGAGATCTTTGATGAAAATATATGTTGTCAGAACAAAGCCTTCAAGGCAGGGCATATCTTTGAATACCTCTGAAACACCATTATACTTACCATCAATACAAAATAAGAAGTGAAATATTCAGAAGTGATTATTCACTTGAGCCCAGTGAGACAAGCATCAATGTATCCATTACTGTTGGATGATTTGAACATGAACCATTTTATTGTCCCTATAAAAATACCTTCAGAAGAAGGTAATTCTTAAAACATTAATCTGAACAAAGTTCACTAATTTAGTAAACAGTATTTCATACTATATCCTCTACAATGCCTAAACATGGCTGAGGAGTGCTGTGGGAAAAAATGAACTCTAAATGCTTTGTGGGCTGAATTCTCCCACCTGTGTCTACCTTGCACTGCCTGTGAACCTATAAACCTGATGCCCAATATGTTGCTTGAAAACAAGCGTGGCAGGTTCTTATCAAACTTTTAAATCATGAGACTGACTAAATGTGGGATAGTTCTCCTTAGAATTTCCACTCCACAGCCAACTTCTGTTTGTCAAGTTACCGTATGTATGCATTTATTTTAGAACCTACTGTTCACTCTTTGGTTGAGTCATAATTGCTAAGCAAATGCATCCTTTCAGTCACCACAATACAGAGCTATTGTTTCCAAAATCTGTGCTGCTTAATTTACAACTCCAAGATGATTTAATCTGCTGTCTTCTCCAGCAACACAATAGACTTTACCAATCATCATACTAAATTTGCTAAAGAGATAAGAGCTAATATGAGCTCATTCATCTTTGCCATCTATCACACAGTAGTAGTGAGTGTCCTGTTTAGTATGCAGCATAATTAAATGTTGTCCTTGAGGAGTTTACATACTGCTTATTTGTATTCTCCTCTTATGATAGGAAAATTGCTGCACTTTGTAAGCCTGGTCTTCACAGTCCTGTGTTAAAGATGTGTTTCTTTACTGTATTTTCAAATAGAAAATAATACATTTCAGAAGGTAAAGACCTTGTAAATATGTTTGCTTTTAACTAAACCAACTAGGTGGCATCATAACGTGTACCTGAGGGTCATTCTGGGGATGCTCGGTGGGTCAGACCACTCCCAAGAACCAGCACTGGGCAGCCCCTGTTTAAACTTCTCAGTTTAACCCATGCAAGGGCTGTGGCGGGGTGCTGCTGGAAGCAGGCTGGAGCCCCTGCTAAACAATGTCAATAAACACCAAAAAGCCAAACAGGACCAGTCTTCTCCTCAGGAAAGGTAAGCCAGGAGCCAAGGGGCTGGCAATAAGGCTGGGGAGGCAGCACCCTCACCTGCAGGAGCACAGCAAGGAACAGGTTGGGTGGCAGATGGGACCAGCCACCAGCACAGAGTCCAGCAGTCACCAGAGAGGTGGTGAGGGACGTCAGAGGTCAAGACAAGAAATCAAGGATCAGTGAGGTCTGTGGCCAGGCACAGATGTGTCTGCAGCACAACAGAAGGCATGGGCCCCAGCTCCAGAGCAGCTCCTGGGTGAAGGGGACCTCTGCTCCCCACAGAGCTGGCCTGAGCACCCACAGCCAGACACCCGGGAGTGGCAACAGAAGCTGCAGAGCCTGTTGATGCTCGCAAGGTTCTGACAAAGAGCAGAAAAAATGACTGCCGAGGCTGCCATAAAGTGCTGTAGTTGCCCTCTATTTTGGAGTATCCCAGAGCAATTCCTGCACTGTTTCCACAGGAAAGTAGCATGGATGCTAAAGAAGTATCTTGCTCTTCAGCCTCTCCTTAGTGTCATGCCTGTGTAAATCTGTAAAGCCAATGACAGCATGAATCTCTGTCTGGATGTAGAGCTAAGGATATCTATAGTCATTTCCAAGCCCATATTTTTTAATTTTAAAAGCTCATTGACTGAGTACTTTGTTTTTAGAAAATCAGAGGTTAAACACACGTTGCCCTTTTTGTTTTTGCAAGCACACCCCTTATAACTCTAAAGCAGTATGCAAATGTTGTTTAAGCATAATTTTAAAGTATTCTTTATACTGTGTCAGCACTGGGGTCTATAGATAACTTTATACACAGGCAGATTTGTAGATTTATATAATTTACCCTCGTTTCATACAACATTAATTTGCTGATTAAAATCAAGGCAAAATGAGCAGAGAATTGCACAATCATTAGTTTATTGAACGCTTTAAGAAAAATTATTATTATAGGGAATTATGTAGAAATAGGAAACAGTCAAATCCACAGAAAAACAAACAGACCTCAAAAGCACCAAGAAAATTAATATGACGACATGAATCCATGTTGGTTTAAAACTTCTTGTTCTCCAAGTGAACGAAGAAAGAGCATAAAGGGCAAAGTTTGCATTCATGAAGACCCATCCATTAAAACACCCCATTCAAAACCCTGTTTGCAGTTTCTTAAGAGAGAATTTGGCCTTCTAACAAAGGTGCTGTCTGAGCATCACCTTCTGTTATCGAAGAATATGTGTAATGTACCTTCAAATAGCAGCAGAAACATAAAATGAAAGAAAAACAGCCCTGCATTTTTAGCCTTAGGCATAGGTTTTCTTCCCGCTTTGTATTTCTTGATGAACAAGATAACAGTTTTAAAATTATTTTAATTAGTTTAAGTGATCCTGGAATGTTTAGGGCCAATTTTTCTGATAGTGTTTGCATAAGGTATTGGGTGGATACCCTGGTAAATAGTATCTAGAGACTGTTACTGGATATTAGCCCCCGTTTGCAGTTTTATTTCATGCACAATTTGGAGTTTCATGTGGTGCACATGGTTTATGTACAGCTTCTTAAAAAAGAAAAAAAAAACCCTACAAATGAAATCTTATTTTTCACCTCCCAAGAATAAAACTAGTGAGATATTAAGCCAAAGATAGTTAATTTTCTTTCTCAAGGATGATAAGATATATGCTATGGACCAACATCACAGTTGGCAACTGTACCTTTCTAGTTCTATAGATATCTGGTTTTTTTCAGGTGTATTGGCAACACTGAGAAACAGATGGAAGCATCTGAATGAGAGAGGAAATGTCAGCTCAAACTGGGGCTCTTATTGATTCATGGCAATTTTTGTGTAACTAAGATGATGAAAAGCAATGATTTTTTTCCTGCCACATGAAATAAAGTTGTTAATTACTTCTTTTGAAGAATACTCTTATTACAAGAGGGTGTCTGTACACCATTTTCAACCATAACAAGTTTTACTTTCCAATTGGACTGGTCATTTTTCTCTAAATGTTGTGTCGCAGTTCAGAAATAATTACTTCGAGTACAACCCAAAGGTGTATGTTACATCTAAGCTCAGATCTGATCATCATGATCATTTCTGGTTTCATATCTATACACCCAGCCATACTGCTAGATGCAGCAAGTTCTTAAAGGCTCCTTCAGGTTGGAGGTTCTATACCTTATCCAGTTTTATAATGCCCAAGGATAAATCTCAAACCTATAAAACAAACTGGGAACCATAATATCAAAGGGATTTATAAAACTGTCAAGAAGAACTGACAGATGTATTTTTTCCTAAAGTAAAAGTACTAACTGAATGCACATAGACAATATGTCATAGCATATATTAACACAATTAAAATCTAATTAGTTACAAGTCTGTTTTATTAAAATCTAATTACTCATAGATTTATATAACTGGGACCTGAAATTAATTATTGGGGTTTGTTTTTGTCATGTATTTGCTGCCCTCAGCCAGAGCCACTTCAGTAATAAGGCAGGAGGGATTTTATTTTTTTTCCAAAGACTTACCTGCCGCTGAGTCCATGAAAATTATTGCTATACCTTCCTTTCGTTTATAACATTATTTACCAGAGATGATGAGTGTTTTTCAGTGCAGTTGATCTCATTAGCAGTTAGAGCTCCTTCATGCATTAATTTTACTTGATTTCAAAGCTACAATTCAGTTTTTTTCCCCTTGCCTTATGCCACGTGTCTTTCCATGAATACTTCTAAGCTCTCCTACGAGGATAGACTGAGAGAGTTGGGGCTGTTCAGTCTGGAGAAGAGAAGGCTCCGAGGTGACCTTATTGTGGCCTTCCAGTACCTTAGGGGGGCCTACAAGAAAGCTGGGGAGGGACTTTTTAGGCTATCGAGTAACAACAGGACTAGGGGGAATGGGGCAAAGCTGGAAGTGGGCAGATTCAGGCTGGAAATGAGGAAGAAGTTTTTCACCATGAGAGTGGTGAGACCCTGGAATGGGTTGCCCAGGGAGGTGGTTGAGGCCCCATCCCTGGGGGTCTTTAAGGCCAGGCTGGATGAGGCTCTAGACAGCCTGATCTAGTGGGAGGTGTCCCTGCTCATGGCAGAAGGGTTGGAACTGGGTGACCCTTGTGGTCCCTTCCAACCCTTAGAGATTCTGATCTGTTTTAGCAGAGGACTTTAGAGCCCTAATGGCTCAATGGTTGGACTTGATGATCTTGAAGGTCCCTTCCAACCTAAAGGATTCTATGATTCTATGAATAGTCTTTTGGAAGTGCTTAGGCAGTAGCTGCTGTTGTAGGAATATTTTCAGAGCTGCTGGATACTGAACACTTGCAAGCTATTTCATCTAGCTGCTTAAAAATGAAGAGAGCTACCCAAAAGATTCATTAGAAGCTGTGGTAGTTTTGCCCTCGGTCTGTTTCGCAGCCTGGCCAGCAGTAATGATGGTCCATAGCCAGAAACACAGAAACAGCACGTCTTCTATTACTAAGATTTTGAATTTAACATCTGTAACTCTTCTAGGTGAAAGAATCTTTTTAGTTTCCTTAACTTCAACAGAAACAAACAGAAAAAGGAAGCCTCTTTCTTTAAAAAAAAAAGTCTGCCAATTTTACCAAATTCCATTCACATGGAGATATATGCATAGAGAAGGTTGTTACTGTTTCCCAGTCAGACAAGTACTAAGTTCCTCATTCAACTACTGTCTAGGTTGGATCAGTCACTTCTTTTATCTTAGGTGTATTTTTTTTTCCAGTGACACAGGACCCCCTAGAAGAAATCTGAACATTAGCAACCCTGCTTTGAGCTGTTTTTGCACAAATGGGTGAAGTGACTATGCTGATGAGTTGAGATCCTTTTAGTTTTACAGGTTAGTCCATAATCACCATGGTATTGCATGCAAGCACAGTAAGTTCGTGAAGGTAGAAAGAACACTGTTTACTAAGGTTTTCTTGTTTCTCCCACCTCCACAGTCAGAAGTATCTGTAGACGGCCACTCTCATCAACACTGTAAGTTTGCCCTAGCTGTTGTCCTTCCTTACTCACAGGTGCAGAAGCTTGGCTGGACCAAACACTGATAAGAATGTAATACATATCATTCCTCCTTAGGCAGGGAGGCAGACTACACATTCAATCAGTCTTTTCCATCTTAATATTCATTAAGGAGATTCTCCTTAAAAGCATTAGCTAATAAATTAGGAACGAAACACTTCACTTTTGGTAGTTTTATACACCTTATGCCTACACGTAGTAACTAGTACAGAGTAAGTTAGGATGTGAATTTAAAACAAGAGAAAACATTATTAATATACTTCCAGCACAGACTTCAAAATATAGTTTCAGCATGGAAAGAGTATCAAAAGCATAGATCTGAGCTCAGCATCATTAGCTAAAAGCAGGACAGCTTCACTTGGCCAGAATGCAAATGATAAATTTTGCATTGTATACTTTGTTCTTGAGCTTAATATTAATTTTCTTGGGCCTTGTACATGCCATGGAAGTTTCCATTTTTCCCAAGCTTCCTTGTGGCATTTTTCCATAAAAGCAAAAGAGAATCAGCAGATTGGATTCTTCTGCAATCTGTCATATGACACAAGTACACTTTACCTTCCCAATAATTAGTATTCTCGCTGCTAAAACCAAATAAAGATATTCTGAGTAATTCTCTCTGAATAGCTCCAGATAATAACCAGCCATACAAATGCTAAGAACAATTGTTGGTCTCAGCAAGCGTGTCCCCAGAAAATAGTCCTTTTATCATACAGACTAGGTAGATATTGTACCCTTTAAGACCCTTATCCTTTTGTATAGTGTTAGGTGTCATGTTTCTTTTCATCACTCTACTTTTTCTACATGATGTCCTCAAGCTAGATAGACAGTAAAGTTCAGTGGTAAAAAGGATTATTTCATTGAGAAAAGGGAGAGAAGAATCTCAGGACACTGCCACTGCACCATCCCAAATAACCATTTTGTATAATAGAGAAATCCTTCTTTCAGAGAACTTTTCTTCATAGCCCATCTGCAGTGATGCGTTGGCTGTTTCCAGTCCCTTTGAGCTACCAAAATCTGTAATGCACCTACAACATAATGCATTCTTTACAGAAAGTTCATGTCCAGAAAGTAACGCCGAAGAGAGAGAACCTGCTGAAAAAATTTCCCCCGATCTGACAAGGTGAGAGAAGAACCTATGATCAGTTCTCTAAGGTGCATCTGTTTTCCCAAAACTGGGTCTGTCACTCTGTATGCAGCTGCCAATCACATACAAGGTGGAGGTATTTTCCTTATTCTCATGAGAGCGCAGTCATGGGTGCTGGTTCAAAACCAGCACACCAACATCCTAAATCACCAGTTATTTGTACACAAAGTTTTAATTATATTCATCTTTCTAATACATATGCATTGTTATTCACCTATATGATTGGTTAAAATATCCTCGCTTTCTATGTAAATCACTACACATTCTCTGTCCAATTTCTTAGCTGTTCATTTCCTTGTTCTTTTGAGGAGGTGGTGTAACTGAGGCACTGGTCCGTGAGTCGGCGGTCACGATCTCCCCCTCCTGGAATTACCTTTCTCCCAATTTCACTTAGACTAGGCAGTCTTCAACAGTTCTTCACAATTAGTTGGTTGGCCAACTGATCATTCTTTCTAAAGCTTTTGTTCTAGACAGAGATATCCTGTTATTAATGATTAGACCCTGTTTCAGTTTAGAAGTATGTTGCCAAGCATGTTGCTAGGTACTCAGTTGCAAAAGCCAAATCAGGTTTTTTCCTATGCTCAGTTTAACTTACTTAAAATATACAGTTAACCATATCTTCCAAACTTTTAATCTATTCTGGGGCATTGATATCACATCCTCCATTGGAAAGAGCTTGGAGAGCAGAGGAATCTAGCTGGCATTCATTGTCCTTGCTTTAAACATTTTGAAAACACCACCGTAGAAAGATCCTGAACTAGCAACTGAATAGAGCTAATATCAGGGCAGAAATATGTAAAAAAAAAACCCTGTAATTTCTTGGGGTTTAATTGTAATTAAATATTTAGATAAATTTATTATTTTGTTATTACTATTGAATTGTTAATTACCTTTGTAGATAGAATTAACTTTTTTTTCTTAAATCACTTTTTCTTAACAGTTGTTATCATCAATTGAGCTTACCAATAGAGGACAACAATCAACTTTTACATGGGATGAACTGACAACTGACAGTGACACTGCTGAGGTAGAATTACAGAGTTCTCTGGAATGGATACGTGTGTTTTCCATCCCAGTGAAAGGGCTGTTTTGGGGAGTGGTTACACTAAATTCCATCCCACTAGAAAAACAATCTCTTCTGGCAGGCAATAATCAAAACCCTTTGCAAGCAGCAATATGTATGTTTAAATGACTTCTGATTTGAAGAATAAGGCTGCTTATGACTAATCTATTTCCAGAGAAAAATCTACAAGGGGACTCAAAAGCAAACATCCCACAAATCCTCTGTGTGAGTTTCAGGTAGAAACAGCGTTCTGTGAAGTCTATGAAACTGCCATATAGGTGGATTCAGGAGCATTTTAAAATGAGAAAATATAGGAGGTTAGCAATAAGGAGTATAGCCGGTCAAGATAAGAAAGTTTGCATTATCCTTATCCTATGTCTTCACATAACACTCTGCATTTCACACTTCATAATGAGTTACGTAACAGTTACCGTCATTTTAGAGATGCTCTTAAAGCCCTAACATGTGAAAGTTTTATTAGAAGGAATTCCCATTCTTACATGCACAGAGAAAGAACCAACTTCCAGCGCACTTTCTGCATGAAAATCCCCTTGATTATATGTGTATATAATTGCATATAGATCAAAATGCTAATCATCTCGGTTGACAACACCAGTGATGGAAAGCACTAATATACTATCCACTATTCCCTTTGAAAAATGCCCTCTCTGACTGTGAAACATAGACATGCTTTGCATTCACTGGTTTAATGTGTTTGGAGGTTCATAAAGCTGGGCTTCTATCTTGCAAGGTTGGTGGGTTTTTTGTTTGTTTTTTTGTTTTTTTGGCAGATATCTATCAATCAGCATGTTTTCATTAAACTGGCAGCCACTGTAAGAACCATGTAATCTGAGCAGTTCTGTCCTAGGGAAGCTGTCCTTCAGTACAGGTCCTTGTAGAGGTCCCTGTACTAAAAGGTCCTTGTAAAAGAGCTCACAGCCCAAAGCTCTAATTCTGTAATGATCTCTCTGTCAGAGGATCCCTGAACCAGTGAAGAATTTATTATGTTTGCCTCTTCCTAAAAGGAGGTTTCAGGAAAATGGGAACTAATGATAAATTAAGCAATCTGGGTTGCAGAGCAACAGTCAGTGAAGGAAAAAATAGGAACATATTTTTACACATTTAAAGTGGAAAAAAGGGGACTAACTCCTCCTAGACATATTCACGTAAGTGTGACAGAGTCCATGATAAACCTGCAGGCATACTGGCAGAGTACTGTATTTTTCGGTGTTGTGTTCTTTCAAGGATTTAGTTTCTAAACAAGTTCTAAAAGCACAGCACTGAATCAGACATCAGAAAAGCTCTCAGCTTCTAGAAAACACTGCCATGACCAGGCCTGTGGGCTTTGTTAGCTTGAATTCTTGTTACAGTTATTTCATGACAGAAAGCTGACAGGTGTTTCCAGAGCAAGGAACATGCCAGAAGAAAATAAAAACATGGAACAATTAGAAGATTCTGAAGATGTGAACATTGCTATGTATCCATTTATAATCTAATTATCAAGATAATGCATGGCTGTATTGAGGTATGGGGCTATTTAGTGTATAGGAACATTGTTATGATTTAATTATAGGTAATGAAGAAACAAGTGATACTGCTACAGTCACAACAATCCAATGATATGTGTGAGATTAAGTTGTTTGAAAGAAATAATATATATTATATAAGACCACCTGGCAGAGCTAGGGGAAAAAAAAAGCGCAAACCCCACAGTCTCTTCTTCAGATTGGAAGCAGGAGCAGGAAAGTTTCAGATTGAATGATGGATAAAACCAAGTGATTTCTGCTAAGCTTCTGCCTAAACTTCTCCTATGCTAATCAATATAACCCAATTCTGTTAAGCACATGTGGACCACAGCAGGTAGTTTGCAAGAGAATATGTGCTAGGATCATTAGATTCCATCCTCAGAGAAGTGCAAAAAATATTGCCTAAATTGTGTGAAACATTAAGGAATTACTTCAGGACCAGAAGAGAAGGAAGAAATTTATTGCATCAGCAAACCAATATCTCTGTGCATCTGTGCTGGGTCCATGACTTCAAGTATTTGGGGTAGAGTTATGAGTTTTAGTTCCCAGGTTTGTATTTTGAAAGTATTTTATAAATTTCCTATAAGTACCAGGACTGAATTTTCAAAGATTAAATAGCTGCTTTGCAAAAAAGTTTTTCCTAGTCATAGTTGTATATGTCCTGCATTGATTTCATGCATGAATTTATTTTAGTACACAGTGGGCATTTTATCCAAGTAATTTCAAGGACGCCATTTTGTGCACTAGGTGAAATTCTGAAATGCACATGTTTAGATGTTCATTGTGAGGAGGAACACCATGCTGCTACACATTATCAAATAGGATAACCAAAGATCAACATCCTTGCCTCTAGAAAACCATTACTCATAAACCCCTCCTAATCAGTCTGAAGGTGACATTGGGGAAAAAAAAAAAAAAGTATTCTTCTAAGGAAATAAATCACTCCTGAATATTATAGTGAATTAATAGAGTACAAACTAAACAAAATATAACAGAACCCACTGTCCATAACCTTCTACACAGAGCATTTTGCTAAGCAAATTTCAGTGTATAATGGAATTTAAAATGGAATATACACTATAATTCATCTCATCATATACTGCAATCTGTATAATCAAATCATTAAGTGTGTACAACCTACTCTGAAAGACAACTCACCCAGAACCCCTTCTTCCTCAGTTATCCTCGTTATTCTCCTAACTTTCAAATACTTCTCCACAGGTTATCAAAGTTCTCATCAAAAGCAAGGTTTCCATAAACAAGCAGGCATCATACAAATAAAAAAAGCTGTCAGTGCAACTCCACAGGCATTGAAAAAAGTGTTTCACTGGACCCAAGCTTGGTCCTTCTTCTTGGATAGCCTTGACCCCAAGTTCTTCTCTGTTTCCACACTGTTCTTCTTCTAAACAGTCCACCCATGTTTACGTTTTCCCCAAAAGTCCCATTTTTGTTGGCTCCTATTTGGTATACATATGATCATTCTCAAAATTCCTACCTCTGCCAACAGTTCCATCTAGCATCTTCCTTGTGTTCTCTATATTTCTCATGTTAGTGTTTTGTTTGAAGTGCTCCACGAAAAAATATAGGAGCAAGTGTCTGTTGCGTAGCTTTGGCTCCAGGCTTAGCAGATCAGTGAGGTAAAGGCAAGATGAACAGGGTATTTAAATACATAAGTATTTTGCTACAATGGATAAACAGTCACTTGAAAAAAGATGTGCTGGGCAATCTAACACACTTTTAATCTAATGTTTCAGTGATCTTTTACCATGTACAGTTTACCTTTATTCTCACACAAGACTTGATATCACATATACCCTTCTCGGTGTAATAATTTTAACTGAAACATTGCTGAGCTTGTTTGGTTCTTATAATGAAATATGGTGAAGAAAAGTCTATTTTTGAACTTAAATTCAATGAGAAGCATTAGAAAGATTATGAAAATCTCTCTTCTTACAACATCAGCATGAAAAGAAAAATATAACAGGTGTTTGCTGGAACTGCAAATGAACCGAACGCATATACAATTTAGAAAAGCAAAATCAGGGAAGAAGACTGTTCAAAATACAGAAGCCACAAGGCAGGACATTGCCCTAGTTGTTAATGCAATGCACAGATGTTGAACAGATAGGTTATTTAGAGGCAACTTTACTAAACACAGATTAGAATGTTCCAACAGGAACTGTCCCAGGCAAGGCACCTTCCCCTCGCAGTATCATCTATCTTGAGTTACACGGTGTCAAAATAAGAGTAATGAAGCTGGTGAAAAATATCTTCACTGAAAGGGTTGCTAAGCATGGGAACAGGCTGCCCAGGGAAGTGGTTGAATCACCATTCCCAGAGGTATTTAAAAGACATGATGCTTAGGGACATGGTTTAGAAGTGGACGTGGTAATGCTGGGCTAATGGTTGAACTCTATGACCTTAAGGATCTTTTCCAGCCTAAATGAATCATTTACTCAATTTTTTACTCAGTATCGATACTTCAGTGCTTAACCCACTCCCATCACACAGGATGCAGAAAAAATAAAGTTTTTTTTTACACTGTGTGTGATAACCCACTTCCTGAATATTTGCTTTTTTAATATTTCCTTTTGCAGACTAGAAGCTTACAGCCTGCTACCCTGCCCAGGCAGAGTGGCCTTCTTTCCCATGTGCAGAATAAGGTAGTGCACTTTGAAATTTAGTAATAAATGCAATGAAAGGAAAAGGAACAGGAGTCAAACCTTGGAAAAGTTAAAGATTTTCCTTCCTCTGTTACTCCATGCAACCGTTCACTATTTCTGAGGCTCGTGCTGAGGGAAATTTTCAGAGATACAATGTGAAGTTTGGTTGTTGCTACTATTTATAGTTAAGGAGTCAGTAGAAATGTGACCTCTCAGGACAATCAGTGACATTTTATTGTTCTAGCAGCACAGTTTCTGTCCCCTTAGGCACAAAAATAGTGAGTGTATATCAATCATTGTGCTCTTACACAAGCTCCTGTAGAAGGTGTGATCATGATATCTCTGTATTAAGGGTCGTAACCAGTCCTAGAGAGAAACACTTTGCTCAAAGTGATGGTCACCTCACTACCTTCTCTCTGACACAAAAAGGCAAAATGATGTATTTTAGAAAAGTGTTGACTGAACGTATTGCTTGTTTGTAAGTGGATAAATATAATAACTGCCACAGAACTACAAAGTTGTAATATTTTCTGTATTGCTATCTGTTTTCCTTCTGCAGCTCTCTGTTTTGCTAGATTGGAAATTCAAGAGTCACAGCTTCAGTTTGCACTCCAGTTATGAACAGCTGAACATTTATAATATTAATTTATTTTCCTCATTCCAATGGTTTTAGGAGTTTAGATCAAGAGGGTTCTTTGACATTTGCTTTCATATGTCTATCATAAGCCATAAATAAATTCAAGGTGACTGACACTTTCATCATTTCTGACTGATATGGTTTTACAATAAAAACAAGCCAATATATAACGTGCATGGAATAATTAGGGGGAATATTTAGTTTTTCAGCCTGTCCTTTTTAGGCAAATCAAAACGCTGTCTTCTAGGAAGCATGCTGCCAAGTATCATTTTCTTGCAGCTTGACAGAGAACTGACCAATACTGCAAACAAGATCAAGCAGAATCTAACTGTCTAGCCGTCACAACAAATGTAGGATAATTAATCCTATTATTTCTACTGGAAGGCAATCCCAGAATCTCTCCACTCTACTGGCTAGGAATATATGTTTTCAGTCTTCATACACAGTTTATACACATCTTGTTCTTGCACCAACATTGCCTCTTAGGTTAGATAACCATTTTTCTCCTGTATGTCTAGGCAAAGGAACAAATTCTATGGATTTGTCCTATGCTCAGACTTTTCTTTGCAGCTAAAGAAGCCACATTCTTTTAGACTTGTTTGTCTGAAAAGGTCTTCACATTTGTCCTTATATGTGTTGTCCCTTACCTTTTCCAATTCCATCTTTCATGAAAATGGGAGTTTACTAGTCAGACTTCCCACCACCTTGCATTAATTATACTCTCCCTTCTTTCTGTTTAAAAAAATAAAATATTTCTCAGGATAAATGTGAAGTTAAAGCCTGAAATTTATTTTCTGTGAACTTTTCAAATAATTTATCTTTGCTCAGTCACATGTTCAATGGTAGAACAAAAAATTGTTCTGAACTGGCAAATGTAATCATAAGTTTCTCTTCAGAAAGGGGAAACTTCTGCATTTTAACAAGCCAAGCTTCCGTAACATTCATCTGTCACCAGTTCTGGCCTCACCAAAGCTCTTTCAGCACAAACTAATCTCTGCACCTATTTGCATGTAATTCTGGATACTAGCATGTGGTAAAGCATGAAGTAAATCCTGGAGACAGGATCAATGCCTTATTGCCAAATATACAAACCCTGGTGGATTTTAAAAACTTTGACCTTTTGTTAGAGAGCAGTATTTCTGGAGGAAACAGATATCTGATCAAATTATAGTATACTGGATTACACGTGCATTTATTCTGCTCAAAGAATTACTCTGTATTCCACAAGAAGAGATCAAGCCTTGGTCCTTTTGACCATCAAGATCACATGTTTCAAAGGATTTGGTTTTATACATTAATGTCCTTATTACAAGTTTGATTTAAATTTGTCATCAGGCCTCAATTTCTACGTCACTTTGGCCTTCTAAGATACAAAAATTCACTGGAGTAATAGAAAATTGAAATGGAGAGCAACTATCTGTATGAAATCTGATTCTGTGTTTCTAATATACCTGTAAGTTTTATTAGTTGGATTTTTAAATGAGAACTATTTCTTAAGTGAGAACAAATGGGAAGAAAATGTTTATTTATTCCCATTCTTGATGTATATGTGGTGGCTCCATAATGGTACGTTATGATACATTGTAAATAGTTTTGAAATTTCAGCAATATAAATGTTCTTCTCTCCTTCACAATCTGTTCTCTCTTTTGACTTTTATCCATTAAAAAGGTCAACTAAGTAATTTAATCTACAAGCTGATGTAATAAATGGTACCATTAGAGGTAGCAAAATTTGTACGAGAGCAGTTTATCTGTACATCTACTATATTTTATGCAATGACCTTATCACACAAGTGTTTTTAAGATGATATGCTCCAAAATGATAATTGGATCCAACAGCATCATTTTCACATACACTTCTGCTACTACTGCTCTTACAGACATGATATTGGTGAGGTTTGGTTTTGTTTTGTTTTTCTGCTTTACAATACATGTATTTTTTACTTCAGGCTTGACTTAGAAACGCCACATTCACCAGACTAAACAGTGAAGTTGCAGGTAGTTTGTATCTGGCCAGATGATCATGTAAGGCCTGTGTAATTCATGAAACCTTGGTAAATTCAAGAGTCAACATTATATCTGAGAGCTTCCCAGATCCTCAGACTTGTTCTAGTTCTGAACATAGTTTGAAATTAAGACACTGTAGATCAAATAACACTGGAAACGTTACAGAATGCTTGTAATAGAAATAAGCTATTGGATGCTTTTATATCAAAGATACAAACCAGCAATGACACTGACAGAAGAAAAACTTTTAGAAAGTCACTGAGAGATTCCAAGGAGATCAATAAAAAATGACGCAAAAACTGTCATCTGTCAGAATAAAAACAAGTACTTGAAAGGACAAGGGTCTCACAAAGTGATGATGAAATGTAATACACTATGTAAGGATGCATAAATGTTCCTTTTCTTCATTGAAGCATTTCACAACAGGTGCTCCTCCACATCAGGAAAAGAGATTATTCTTGCAGAGGTACATTATTTTTTAAGTTGGTAGCATTTGTATAACAAAAAATTAAGAAGAAAGAGTAGGTGCAGAATACTCTGAGAGGGATGATCCAGATTCAAAATATTCTAAAAGACTAAAAGCTCTGAGTTACTTGCATTCACCAAAAACAATCTCTTTGCTAATCCCACTTACTAACAAATCACAGCAAAACTAACTATCTTTGAAATAACATGGAAGCTGCTAAATAAAAGGTTCAGCCATGAACCGCATCCATCATAAAGTGAAGGTCAAGCTTGAAGGAGTCCTTCATGTTACCCTGTAAGGATAAGGGAAATTTATTGTATATCCAGGATAAATTTCCCATAGATTATCTACTGCTAAAAAAGAATTGAAAGCAGCCCAACTAAATGCAATAAATATCCATACAGTTTTGAGAAGATCTGATTTACAGATAGGAGGTGACATTAAAGTAAAAAGTACAGATAAAATCTGGTATTCTCTAGCTTGCATTCTGAATTGGTGCTTAAAAAAAACCTCCATGCCAAAGGGTTAATTAAATTGATCAGGAAGGACTGGAAAGACGATATTACTTTGTCAAGATGTAGTTTCTACAGTCACTTCTGGAAAAAAATAATCTACAAAAGTATCTGACGTTTGTTCAGATGTTAAGTGTCGTTACCGATACCCGATCCCTGGGATCTCTGCCACCCAACCTCTGCCGTTGGGTACCATCAGCAGACACTGGCTTCAATATGAAGGATGCTGCAAATGGCGTTTATTGCGTCGTTGCAATTGCTTATATAGCACAACCCACACCCACAAGGCCCCTCGTGGGCAGTCTGAGCTTTCCGTTACATCGCGAGATCTTCCGCACGCCGATCCCTGCCTAGGGTGGGCTCTGCTCACCACAACAGTTAAGAGTCATCAGTGTGAAGTTTGTTTGAATACTAAGAGATGGGACACAAACTGCAGTTTATTCACTAACTGGTGAGACTGATAGAGCCTTGTGCTTCCAGAAGCATGACTTGTGTCTGTCTTAGGACAATGTGGACAAACCTGAGGAGACATTAAGCACAGAAAGCTCTACATTCCACCATAAAAATGAAAGCCAGACAGCATTAATTAGACTACAGCCTAGAACACCATTAGTTAATTTTATGAAGATTAAACAGAGAGCAATAAGCATCACAATCTTGTCTTTGCCATACCAGTCTCCAGTGTCACAGAAAGCCTGCAACCCTTGCAAAATAGATCTAGAAAGATACAGAATTATAGAATCATTAACTATCTTGAGTTGGAAGGCATTTATAAGGAGCATCAAGTCCAAATCCTGACTCCTTGCAGGACAGCTTAAAACTAAACCAATATGACTAAGAGCATTATTCAGACGCTTCTTGAATTCTGACATGCTTGATGCCACAATCACTTCCATGGGAAGCTTGTTGCAGAGACTGACCACCCTCTCAGTAAATAGCCTTTTCCTACTTTCCAGCCTAAGCTTCTCCTAATGCAGCTTCATTCCACTTCCTTGTGTCCTATCTCTGGTCATCAGAGAGAGGGGATTAGATGTCACGTTTTGAAAACTATGCCAAGAACCTAGTTTAAGTATCTGTTCAAGGGTAGTGGGTAGAGGTATCAATGTTGTAGTTAGACTTCATAAAGTCATATGTGAGGCACATCTCTAGATGAGTGTGGAAAGAATTTCTCCCCTGGCTACAAGACGATTACACTGTTGGTATGTTTCACTTGGAAGAAATATTTAAATTCATCAGCAGTGGTGACATCTGCCCAATACATGTCAATGTTGTCATTTAAAAGTCTTTATTTTGATAAAATAATCACAGTGATGCAAATGATTCATCACAAACTACTGACAAAAATAAACATTCTCGTTTTCTCACTTTGGTATCAAACTGGGAGTGGAATAGCCTTTGGAGAACAAGACTGAGTACTCTATTGTATCCCACAGTTCCCTTGGATTTTGTGTAGATAAGAAGCATAATACTGCTCATCTAGTGATAATCTAGTAATTCCTTTCACCTAGTCTACCATTTCCTATACACAGATGTGCCTCAGTTTACCTGAGACATTCAAGTTCTTTGTAAGAATCTTAGTTTTTCTACTGGAAGACAGTTAATTCAGGAGGCAATAAATACCAACATTCAGATTCTATGAGGTATAAGTGTAAGGAATACTGTGTTCAGTTTTGGGCTCCTGACCACAAGAAAGACATTGAGGTGCTGGAGTGTGTCCAAAGATGAGCTACAAAGCTAGTGAAGGTTCTAAAGAGCAAGGCTTATGAGGAGCAGCCAAGGGAACTGGATTTTTTCAGTATAGTGAAGAGGAGCCTCAGGGAAGATCTTACTGCTCTCTACAATGCCTGAAAGGAGGCTGTAGCAGGGTGGGTGTTGGTTTCTTTTCCCAAGTAAAAAGTGATAGGATGAGAGGAAATCACTCCAAGCTGTGCTGTGGAAGGTTTAGGCTGGATATAAGGAAAAATTTCTCCACTGAACGGAGTTATCAAGCATGGGAACAGGCTGCCCAGGGATATGGTTTAGTCACCATTCCTGGGGATATTTAAAAAGCATGTAGACATGGTGCTCAGGGACAAGGTTTAGTTGTGAACTTGGCAGTGTTAGGTTAAACTCAATGATCTTAAGGGTCTTTTCCAACCTAAATGAGTCTATGATTCATGATACTCATTTTCCAGCTGTGGATGGCTAGAGGATACCATGTTACAAAATGGTATGTGACGTATGATTCACCTACATAAATAAAAATGATAGGCTGGTTTTAGTTTGGATGTTTTGTGGGTTTGATTGTTTGTTTGTTTTGTTTTTGCTTTTAAATTCTGATCTGCAGATGGCTAGTATTTAAAAAGTCTGCCAGATGTTGAAGCCTTGCTTGCAATGCTTTAGGATAACTGAATGATGCTATGAGGTGTGTATTCATCACAGAGTGATCAGGATTGTATTTCTGTATGTACTTTTCAAAAATTATTGACCTGAAATGTGGAAATGTTCCCCGCTGTAGACTTGTATCTCACAATTCTTCCTGATTTATGAATGAGGGTCATGAGCATTAAAATTAAAACATGAAGGGAAAAAGGCTACTTGTACCTCCTATGTAGAGAGGGCAAAACTTTAAAGAGCAGCCTCAAGGCTTTTCTAGATTTTTGTACTCTGATTTGTTAATATTTATGCCCAGTAAACATTCCTAATTATATGCCCATTGACTTTTGGCCTTCAGTAACATGCCTCCAATCAAGAAAATTTTGCCAAGTCTTTTGACATATGATACCACAGCATTAAGGCTGAGTAAATAAACTACCCATTTGTTTTTATCTTCTCACAACAAAATTTTTATCTTCTAATATATTAATAAAAAGAGAAAAAAAAAAAAACAATTGTCAGTGATAAATGACATCTTACACATATTGCTACCACCATGAAGCCTGAAGTGAGACATAAAAACAATACATCACTTATAGATTTTTATGTGGGACACAGACATTAGGGATTAAACTACCTGCATTAAACAAAACTGTACAGGCTGTGGGTAGACTCAGTCAGAGAAAGATGACACAAGTAGCATCTGTAACAGAAGTAACAAAAGAATAGCTGAGTAAGGGAAAACTACTTGGAAACACTCTTTTAATAAGAGAATCAAACATCAGTCCCTTTCAACTGCAAGTCTATGGAATATCAACTTTAGAAGAGCCGTTTGAACTCTTGGGGGAAAAAAAGGCAAGTAATCAATACAAAATACTTTTTTTTTCTTGATATTATGTGAAATGGAAATGTCAGTCTCTTCACTCTAATATTCTACATTGATCTAATGACACAAAGGCAGGCAGCAAAGAAATGCATCTCTAATTTCTAAAGGCTCACATCATTGCCTATGATGAGTGGTGCTATGTCTGAGATACCAAAGGCAGCTAGTTCCAGCCAGCATTCTTGCCAGAACTATAGGTGATCTGAGAAGTGATTCCAGAGAACTGGAACTAACAAAGAATATTATTATCTGAGATGATTGTTAACATGATGAGATAGACAAAAAGTACATAGATTAAAAAGAAAAAATGCACTTGACATATTTTCCCTGGATTTATTTGCAGAATCACAGAACCACAGAACGGTTGAGGTTGGAAGGAACGTCTGGAGCTCACCAGGTCCAACTCCCCTGCTCAAGAAGAGACACCTATAGCCAGTGGCTCAGGACCATGTCCAGATGGCTTTTGAGTAACACCAAGGATGGTGACTCCACAACCTTTCTGGACAAGCTGCGCTACTGTTCAGTAACCCTCACAGCAAAAAAACAAAAACAAAAACAAAAGGGTTACCTGATGTTCAAGGGGAACTTGCTGCATTTCAGTTTCTGCCTATTGCCTCTGGTCGTGTCACCATGTACCACTGAAAAAAGCCTGGCTGTAACTTTCTTTGTGCTCTCCCTCCAGATGTTTCTATACATTGATCAAATGACCCTTAGCTTTCCCTTCTTCAGGATGAGTAATGTTGTTGTTACTGTTCTTATTGCTTCCAGGAGAGGTGGAACAGGGCCTTCAATACAGTAGTTATTTTTTACCTATTTTTTTTACATCTTTCCAAATTCTATTGATCTTTATGATATTACCTAAACTCTTTCCTACACTTTTCTTACTTTAATTTAAGAAACTTCCATCAATAGCAATGTGTTTGTTGGATATCAGAGCTACGTTGCTCTTTTTAATAAAATGCTTCCATCAATAGGTCTGCATGCCTCTTCCATAAGAGTTTTCTTTGAATTTTAATACAATTTTATTTTCTTTCTAAAGTGTCTATTTCAGATAAAATGCAAACTTTTGATCAACTATATCTGACAAAATCAATAGCAGGATCCTGCAAGGAAAGACATTCCTTCAAAGCATTTCCTTTGCTACGTCTGAAAGACAATACAATTCAGATCAACAGTCTTTCCAGCCTTTTGGGCTCTATGGCCTGAATAATGCCATCCAACTAGAAAGAGAGATTTTAAAGATTTTTCATGCATTAGGATAAAGTTCAGAGCCTGATAAACAAAGTTTTGGGTTATTTTCCTCAATGTGCAAAGTTCATAGGTGCTTTTTTCAAACAGAGAATTGGCATCATGTTTAAAGCCCAATATATGCTATATTATTTGGCTAGAGGTAGAAATGCAGGTGAATGATATCACACAAAGACATAAATATTGAACAAACATAAACCTTTGAATTCTTTAGAAGGCTGATGTTATGTGTGTATTGAGGATTTTGAAAGAAATACGAGTTGGAAAAAATGTTTGTTTATGCTTTCGATCTGCTCCCACTATTTTATCAGTAAATTCTCCCTGGCTGACTCACAAGTACAGTAGTCCAAGGCTTTTGGAAGTCACACCTACAGGCCAGAACTGCTGCAAACACTTTGTGGATGGTGAACTTCAAAGAAAAACAAACAAACAAAAATCTTATTTTATCAGAGCAAATTAAGGGGAGGGCTTTAAGCTTCACTTCCAAAGCCTCCAGGATGTGTCCCTCAGACCCTGACTGGCCCACAAGAGGGCAGAATTGTTGAGACAGAGCTTGTCAAATGCCAAACTTTGCACAGGAAACACTGTATTCCGAGATATTTTCATTTAGACCAAGTATAAATTTTTTTTTACAGAATTTAATTGCTGTCCAACGTAGATACTTATGTTTTCCAAAAGCCAGTTCACCTTCTAGAGATAAAGTATGCAAAAAGCATACAAGAAGATCTGCTTCATTAGCTAACAAGGGTCTTAAAACTTGTGGATAAATGCCAATGGCAGGGCTATTCTTCACTGCAAGATATAAAGAAAACTGAGATAAAGATGCATAAATGTATTATGAGGTACCTACGTTTACCTGAACCCGATTCAATAACCATGTATTCACCAGCTGCTTGGGGCTGTTGCAAAATGATCATGATAATTTACAGAACCAGCTTTGCTGGTAACATAATACCTGCATCACTGACTGCCTTTTCTATCCCTACCTTTAAGATATGGTGTCATTGCTGTAAAGAAACACAAGCATCACCTGCTTTTGAAACTGGATCTTACTCTAAATAGCTCATGTAGTCTGCAACTAAGGCTCAGATACTCACATATGTTCAGGCACGTAAGGTAGGAGTGAGTCAGCCTGAATCTTGAGTACCACTGTATCTGTGTTTCCTGTCAGATCATTGGAATTTAGCTGTTTCTCTTGTGTATCACCTAGACCACCCCTCTAATGAACACAGTTTTCCCAGGGTACTGTGCAGAGAAGCTAGGAGGCTTTAAAGGTTTCTCTAGCCAACTGGTCTATAAGGTATTTACTGAATCAATGTATTTAAGCATGAAATCTATCAGATACTCTTCTACTTTACCTTTCTTGGTCCAGTTCTGGAGCCCCCATTACAAGAGGGATGTGGACCTGTTGGAGCGTGTTGGAGAATGATCCAAGGGCTGGAGCAGCTCTCCTACGAGGACAGACTGAGAGAGCTGGGGCTGTTCAGTCTGGAGAAGAGAAGGCTCCGAGGGGACCTTATTGTGGCCTTCCAGTATCTTAGGGGGGCCTACAAGAAAGCTGGGGAGGGACTTTTTAGGATATCGGGTAACAACAGGACTAGGGGGAATGAGGCAAAGCTGGAAGTGGGCAGATTCAGGCTGGATGTGAGAAAGAAGTTCTTCACCATGAGAGTGGTGAGACCCTGGAATGGGTTGCCCAGGGAGGTGGTTGAGGCCCCAGCCCTGGGGGTCTTTAAGGCCAGGCTGGATGAGGCTCTGGGCAGCCTGATCTAGTGGGAGGTGTCCCTGCTCATGGCAGAGGGGGTGGAACTGGGTGATCCTTGTGGTGCCTTCCAACCCTGACAGATTCTGATCTGTTTTAGCAGCGGACTTTAGAGCCCTAATGGCTCAACGGTTGGACTTGATCTTAAAGGTCTCTTCCAACCTAAAGGCCTCTATGATTCCTTCCAGATTTTTTTTTTTTTAAATTGTGATATTCATGGGGATTTTGAATACGAAAATCAAATCTCAAGCAAGATAGGTAATAATTTCATATCGGCTTAAGAGCTGGCTCTTAATGTGATAATCCAGAAGGAACTTTGTCATACAATCCATGAATAAAAGTCTCCTTTCAGAAACCACTAATATTTATGGCTTTTTATCTTAAGCATTACATGAAAGGTTTCTGTGATATCAGAATGCCAGTGCACAAGTATGGAAATAAGACTGTTGTGGTGTTTCCAGACTGTATCTGGTCACTTCTTGTTTAAGAAGAAACAGAAACATTGCATGTGACAATCTGATTGTTTTGGCAGACACTCTGTCAACTGCTTGAATTGTGACAGGACATGAAAACTGTCAAAGTATTGTGTTTACTTCTAAACTAGAAATGACTTAAAATACAGTTTCATCTTTAGAACCAGTTATCTAGCTGGCAGCTCAGAAAGTTGTTTGAAAATTGGTATGTTTCTTATGATCAGACCCTTTCGAATCTCTGCATTTCTTCTATATCAGTCAGGATTTGGATGGCCCATGTTTACTGCTCTCTTTGAGACAGAGCACAGAGAGCTTGAACATTCTGCTGTTGGTTTTTCATTAAAGCACAAAGGACTATAGCTCTTGGCCTTCTTTCTGATGCTATTTAGCTTGTAGGGTGGTCTTTCATTCACCTAGCTGATCTTTCCAGAACCCTCCTCCCATCAGTGTGAATGGAAGTAACCTTTCCTATAACCGGCTTTTCTTGGAAGAGGGGCCCATTTCTCTGTGGATAATAAATGATGCTAATCTTCTGATTCCCCCCATAATACATAGCACCCTCTTTTAAGACAAGGAAAAAAAAAACAATAATTCAGAAAAAATAATTAGAAGTGAAATTGCTTCTGAGCATTTCTGTTTCCATGAAAACCTATCTCACCCTTAGTTTTCTACTGGACATATCTAATCTAATCATCAGCTGTCACAAAGTAATTGAATACCCTTGAGTTTGAACTATTACAGAGCCAATGGTGCATGTCTGTTACTATTGGTTTTTTTTGCTTTGGAAAGAGATGGCTTGTGTGCAATTGCTCTAGGTGGTTCAACATTCAAGCTCTTTGCTTGCCAGCTGTATATATGCATATATGTGTATATATACAGACAATACAGTGAAGTCAACTATATTTGAGCATACTACAGTATTTTGTATTTTGTTTAAACATATGTTCATTTCTTCTGAATGCCATTTATATCATAAAGCAAAAAATTCTGAAGTGTGATGATGCCTAAAGGGTGCTTTATCGTTCTGTTGTTTGTCCTCTTGATGCTTCATTGCTTATCATCATTCAAAGCCTTGATGTCAAAAGCCTTACTAAGCTTGCAGTCTTGTTGAAGTCCTCAAACCATTTCATTACTGATTTCCAATTGTGTCCATAATCAAGTTTTCATTCTTTTGTTATGACACCCATAATTTACTTTGTATCTATTTTTCCTCTTTTCATGCTTCTTTGAATGACTTCAAGATTTAGGAACACTGAGCTCAAAGGGACCTCCCTGTCCATAAATAAAGTCTCTGACCTTGCAGGTGATAAGGTCAAATAACCCCTGGCTGAGTTTCCCTCCTTGTCAACGAACCTGTTCATAGTAGAAACAAGCATGCAAAAAACACCTATATATATATACAATCTTGTGCATGTATGTGTGTAAGAAAAAACATACAGTGTAACTCAAAATGCATTGCATCAGGCTGACAAATAGCTGCAAATTTCTCCTAGCACTTCCATTTCTGCTCAGGTTTGAACATAAAATCTAACAAAGTTGCTGAAGAAGCTATAGATTAAGTTTTCTGGGAAAACTTGAACTTCATGACTGGCAAACAGGACAGAAGAGTGTCTGCGGGTTTGGGGAACGGCAGGAAGAATAGGGTTCTGACTCTAATTTCCTCAATTTTTGCTGGTTTCTCTCCTGTTGCCAGTCACATTTTACCCCTTTACTAGTAGAATTTCAAGAAATAATTGAAAGTGCTAAATATATAGTGATGTAGAACAAAGCCTCTGGAAGTCTTTTAATCTGTACTGAAGAAAATCCTCAATCCAGAGGAGCTGCAGACATTTGTGAGGTCAAGACCGTTCTCTCGTGGTCTTTTTGAGTTCTTCTGTATCAGAACTGGCCAAGTTCAGTCTCTGATACATGAAAGTAGTTGGAAACTTCAAGAGTTTAAAACTGCATCATGAATTAAATTTCACTGAAATTACTAGTGTGGGATTAAGTAGTTAAGTGCCAGCAGTGAAACAGGAAGCTTCCTCAGAACTATGTCAAGACATTAATACCTTTATATAAATTATAACTTGCTTTAGAAAACCAGTAAAAAAAAATTATCATGATTTGAAGAACAAAACACCCACCCAAGGGTCTTGATTCAAATATACCATCAACACTGGTGTTATATCCACAGGTTTCAATAGACTGTAGAGGACTGAGGTTTCATTGTTTCACAGCCATTCACATGGAATAATTTACAAGGTTATGATTAAAGAAATAGTACACTGAATCCCACCATCTCCCACAGAAATCTAGCAGGGAGTCAGATTTGGACAGAGACTAAGTAATTAAAACCACTCTCCACATGTTGCTTTCTCAGCTGCTGCATATCCTGGAGATAAGAGACTCCTCCTCTGATCTTTACATTGACATGGTAAGGGTTGCTGTTCCCTGGCCCTTGTCCAGAACTGCACCCCAGAACTGGATTCTTCTAGGGGATGGTAGGTAGTTCTCCAGTTTCCCAGAAGACCCAAGTAGATATAACACACACTGAAAAAAATATCCTGCACAGCTGTAACATCACATAGCACAGCAGTAGTTACACTATTTTAAATGTCAAAACCTGGGCTTTTTGTTTAGTCCCCCAGTAACTGTAATGGTACAAGAAAGGGCACAGAAAATGCATCAAAGTGTGATAACAATAGGCATTAAACACTGGTACAAAACAAAAAATATTTGGGCTCAGGGCTTCACCCTCAGGTCTGCTTATGATTTTATTTTCTGTTCCTGTCTCTTCACATTTCCTTTGTCTTTATCCCAACTAGGCTTGAGTTCCTTTCTATAAAAGAAAGAGACATCAGCGGCAGAGTTTTAATTTGTGGAAATGTTGCAAACAAAACTGCAACTTGGCGGTTAAAACCACTTCTTTGGCAGATTGGAGGCATTGGATAAAAAGTGGAAAAAAATACCTCACCTCTCACCTCCTGGCACTTCCACAACACAGTAATTGTGCTTTGACAAACAAGTAATCTCAGTTTGTTCTTGGGTGTACAACCATTGGAGTCTATTCTCAGTATTAGCCTTGAAACCTTCCACCCCAAGAAGGAAGAAGTCTCTTTCTGGACCACTAAGAGCAAACTAAAATCCACAGAAGTGTAAAGTTTGAGAAAACAGTAGTGGTGAGGTTATTCTTACTAGTTGGCTCTAGGCACAGATGCAGTCAGTATATTGATTGTTTTGAGGTGCTTCTCTCTAAGCACTTTGTGTTTAATTCAGACACATAAGTCAACCATACTGGATTTCTTACAGATACCATTCAAAGTCATAGAGATGAGAGGACATTCTTCCTGACATCGATTTCTCAGTGCTGAAAAGCATCATAATATCTAATTGACCTAATGATCTTAGCCAAAGAGCTGGCACACAAAGCTTACACATGGAAGCGTGTTAAAGTACATGCTATTACAGCTCCAACATTAAAAGGACAAAAATTAACATAGTAACAAAAAGACAATCTAGATTTGCAAATTTAAGCATTTCAGCAATAACACAACATGTGTGCAATAATTGCCCAACGGTATACTAGAAGGAAGCATCCCTCTACATGGTGCATAGGGCTAGGTGTGACGAACCAAGGGATGAAAAATCCCGAG
>NW_008632918.1:32730-64527 GCF_000691845.1 Merops nubicus | reverse complement strand
CATGGTAGGGTTTCTTTTCAGTCTTGAGTATGTTTTGAGTCATTTTGGTGCAAGTCTTCATCCCAGTCTGCTTCCTTCTCCCAGTCTGTTTCCTTGTACCCAGCTAAAGTTTGGTAATAAGCACTTTATCAATAGAAAATTGTTACAGCAAGCAACACCTAAAATAAGTCAAAGTATGCCCCCAAAATCCTTCAAGTGTCAGGTTAGTACAAAGATTGGTGAGTTACCAGTAATAGCAGAAGTAATACCTAATGAACTGCAAAGAAAACATATGAAACTCATACTCCTTTTTGGAATTATCTACATGCAAAACCATGAGCAGGGAAAGAAGAAATAAAGTATAAGCTATTTATCTAACCCATAAGATAATTCAAGAGATTTATTATTCTAATATGTTAGACAGGATATAAATTAATAATTGAAATGGTTGTATTTAAGATATCTCAGATTACAAGTGACTCACAGCCATAAAACTATAGAAAGTTGATGAGGATTAGATTTTTTATGTGGACAAGTATTCAGAATTTAATAAAAATCAATTAAGTCAGAATTTAAAGTTGATGTGAAGATATCATCAAGTTAGATATTGTTTTAGAGAGGAAGTCAAAACAGATCTTGTGTATTTTAGTAAGGTTTTTGATACTGTTCCTCACAGTATCCTTTTGGACAAATTGCCTAGCTGTGGGATACGTGGGTTCATCATGTACTGGGTGCTGGCTGAACAGCATGGCTCAGAGGGCTGCAGTGAATAGGGTTATGTCTGGCTTGTGACCTGTCACCAGTGGTGTTCTTCAGGGCTCAATCCTAGGGCCAGTTCTGTTCAATGTATTTATCCATGACCTGGATGCAGGAGTTGAATGCACCATTAGCAAGTTTGCTGTTGATACCAATCTGGGAGGTGCTTTTGATTCCTGAGGGATAAGAGGCCTTGCAGAGAGATCTGGATAGATTGGACTATTGTGCAATGACTAATGGGATAAAATTTAACAAGTCCAAATGTCAGATTCTGAACCTGGGATGGCGTAATGTTGGACACAAGTATAGATTGGGAGATGATTTGCTGGAGAGTAGCCTTGAAGAAAGGGATCTGGGGGTGCTGGTCAGTGGCAGGTCAACAGGATCTAGCAGTGTGCTGTGTACACACAGAAAGTGAACCACATCCTGGGGTCCATCAGACACAGCACAACCAGATAGTCAAGTGAGAGCACTATCCTGCTCGATTCAGTGTTGGTGCTGCCTCACCTTGAGTACTGTGTGCTACAGGTCCTTGAGTGGATCTACGGGAGAGCAACAAAGCTGGTGAGAGGTCTGGGAGGCATGTCCTGTGAGGAATGGCTAAAGGACTCTGGGTTTGTTTAGTTTGGAGAAAGAGAAGCTGAAGGGACTAATAACAAATTGTGCCTGACAAATTTAATGGCCTTCTACAACAGCATTACAGCATTGGTGAATAAGGGAAGAGCAACTGGTGTCATCTACCTGGACTTGTGCAAAGCATTTGACACTGTCTCACACAACATCCTTGTGTCTCAATTGGAGAGACATGAATTTGATGGATGGACCACTTGTGGATAAGGAATTGGCCTGATGGTCACATTCAAGTAGTTGTGGTCGGTGGTTCAGTGTCCCAGTGGAGACCAGTGAAAAGTGGCGCTCCTCAGGACGATGAGGAGGAGGAGGAAGAGATGCTCCAAGTGCCAGAGAATAAATTCCTCTGTAGCTCATGGAGAAGATTATGATGGAGCTGATATCCATACTGCAGTCCATGCAGGACCCCACGCCAGAGCAGGTGGACATGTCCTGTAGGAAACTACAGCCTGTGGAGACACCACACAGGAGCATGTTTGTTGTCAAGGAAGGATAAAATCAGTATTCAGAAAGTACCATATATACTGTTTTATATCTCTCCTTCTTATTTCAAAAATCTAGGTTCAATTTATATAAGGAAAGATCTGGGGAAAATGTTAATCACCATCTCCTACAGTGGCTTACACTGGAGAAAAGAAGGATAAATGAACCAAATCAAATCTTTTCTGGAATGTTTTTTTCTGCTTTCTGCACATTCCTGAATACAAGAGCCATTGATCCAGAATAATATCCATATTTTTGTGTCAAGTAATCTTCAGTGAACATTTTTTCTCTAAATTTCTCTGTTATATTGTCCTAGGCACACTGTGGATATCCAAGGCTCATATTATTTCCTTTTTATTGGTTCTAGAACTTGCATGCTGTAAATTCATTCAATGCTTCCTATGTCTTACAAGAAATACTGAGAAATGGGTCCTTATTCACCTTCTATTTGAGATTTTTTTTAAAGTCTCCATCATATTCATCTTGATATCTTTTCCAGGCAGAAGAATCTCTGTTTGTTTAATGTATCCACTTGCAGAATGGAATAGATTAAATTTTATACTTGCGGATATATTTGTTCCTCTTCTACACTAATTATTTTTAGTTCTTTTATGCCCCTGTGGTTTTACACAGTGGTACAGTGACATCTTCTCACTTGTTCTCTATTCTTTTCTTAATTTTTAACATAATACTCCCTTTCTGAACCACCACTAAGCACTAGAGCTAACATTTTCATATAATTATGCACAATTATTTCAAAAGTACTTCTCTGAGTGCTAATACTAGTTTAGAACCTAACATGCACACAGGCAGAGCTGTTATTCAACAAATTCCTTACATTTTTAAGTACTGAACCTCATTTGCCACATTTTTGTTCAATCACCTAGCATTGTGGAAATCTTCTAAAATAATCCAGATACATTCATTCTTTCTTGCATTAAGAAAATTTGTCTTGTTCAACCTTTGCCACCTCTATTGTCTGCAGTAATTTCTATTCTGTGTGGAGGCCAATCCAAGAAGCAAATTAAACAACAGATTTATGTCAGTGAATTACTATTTCAGACCTTCTAAGTGTCCTTTTTGGACATTATGAGGCATAATCACTTGCTTAGATATACTTTGTGAGTTTATTCTGAAATGAAGATTCACCTTTATCTAAGTGTTCTATCTTGTGCCCTCTGAAGAAGGGTCCAATGTCAAAGACAAAACTTGCACATTTTGAAGCATTTACTTCTACACTGCTTTTTCACTATACCAGTTTGACATATATGTATTCATTTATATTTTACATTGCTACTGATTAATCATAGAATCATTCTGGTTGGAGGAGACCTTCAAGATCATAAAATCCAACTGTTAAACCAGCACAGCCAAATCCACCACTAAACTATGTCCCTCAGCACCACATCTACAGGCTTTATAAAACCTTCCAGCTATGGGGACTCCACCACTTCCTTGGACAACCTGTTTCAGGGTTTGACAGCCCTTTGGGGGAAGAATTTTTTCCTAATATTCAACCTAAACCTGCCCTGGTGCATCTTAAGGTCTTTTCCGTATGCCCTATTGCTTACTACATGGGAGAAAAGACTGGCTCCCACCTTGCTACAGTCTCCTTTCAGGTAGTTGCAGAGAGCAATAAGGTCTCCCATAAGCCTCCTTTACAATGAATTGTTACTGCATTTTTCCTTACCTTCAGAACAGATGCTGTCTGCTTTCCTTTTTTAAAAAAAAATATTTATTTTAATTTTATTTTTCAGTACTAAAACCGAAGGAAATTTACCCTAAAATATGAATGCAGACTTCAGGGTTTTGTCCTATATCATCATTTCTTAAACTGGTATTTCTGGCCTTGGAGAAAGTGACAGATTTTAGAATCTCCTCATTGCCATTTTGCACCACTCGGTAGCCTAGGAGTTCTGTAGCACATTGGCAAATACAGACTGTGATGAGCCCAAGGTTATAAACCCCTGGCTGGCAGAAGGGTGGTGATGCCAGCTCCCACGGGGGCCGCTGGACATCTGACATCACACTCTGTCAGCTGGACCCACCGTCCTGAGCACTGCCTGCAGCCCTGCCCCAGAGCCAGGGGCTGCATTGTCTCCTTCTCCTCCTCCTCCTCCTCCTCCCCCTCTCCTGCTGCACCGAAAGAAGAGCTGCCACAGGAGGGAATAGTAACGGTGCATTGGGTTACAGCAGAATTACAAAGCTACACGCCGCAGTTGAGAGAGTTTTGCTCTCCCTGTCATCTCCAGCAGCCCACCAAACCAGCAGCCCCTATGCAGAACCACTCTAACATGCCAAATATTTTTAAAACACGGTCACAGACGGATTTGAAAATAGCATCACTTGAATGAAAGATCAATTATTTTTCTTTTATTCCATATTCATTATTTTAAACCAGATGAGTTTTTAATGAGGTCTTCCTTTTCCCTCTGTGTCATCTTACATACTTTTTCTTCTCACACCTGCTGTTTATTCAGTATTTACGTTTCCCATTTTCACCTTTACATTAACTACAGAAGCACTTTTATTTTTTTTTTCTTTCTCTGTAGTAGCTCACCAGTCTAGGACTTGAAGAACCTGATTACATTTTCTTTTCAGCAAATCATTACCTACCACCTGTATTACATTTTCTCTTGAGTTTACTTGGATATTATTCAGTAACTTCTCTGCTATTTCAGATTTCCACTTCTGGCAGCTTTAATGCTAGCTCATACTATTGCTCCTTATTTGCTAAGGTGAAATTCATTAATAATTATGATAATTATCTGATGCTCCACTTGCTGTGAACATATCTGGAGTGTGTGGCAGTGACAAATTTACAAGCTGTACGATCCATGCTCAAGAGGCCTTTGGAAATTTGTAGTCTTGTGAGAAGGGACCTGCCAGGGATGGAAAATAGATACATGTGCCCAGTTTCCATTTATTATTTAACTGGCTCTGAGGAATCACAGCAACCTGGAACACTGTTGGCTAAGACAGACCACATGGAGAGTCCCCAGGGTACTGGTCAGGCTGATGTGCATGGCTGGTGCCTGCAGTCTGTGTAGCAGTTATCATTTCTGCTTCTCAATCTTTTGGCAACTTCTCCTGGGATGTTCAAAGCCAGTTTACTCCTGGAAAAGCCTGACTCCTGGTCAGGGAATGACAAGAGTCCATTAAGCTAAGGCTAGAGAGTACGAGGGGAAGGGAAAGAAAGAACTGCCCAGCCCTGAGCACAGCTTCTAGAGCAGAAGTTTGGAGGGCAGGTTGTACAGAAGGGCACACAAAAGGCAGCTGTAAAATGCTGAAGATAGTGTGGAACTAAGCAACATCCGTGGAAAGTGGAATGAAATAGTCCCCAGCACGGACAGGAGCAACTACCCTGGGCAAATCAGAGGCTTTCTTTCAGTCCAATTTCCTGATGGAGGACTCACTTGGATCACTAGGAATGGTGGGCTTGGGGGAGACTACGGCCTGCAGATGAGTGAGGTGACAGTCAACAAGTCTCAAAAGCAAAGAATGAGAAGAAAGAGAAATGGGAACAATCCAAGACACATCCAGTTCAGTGTGCACATGTGACTGGAGTGCTGCACTGGACAAGTTCTTTGGGAAAGACAGTCAGAGATGGCGAGGAGTGAGCAGCGAGGGCCTTGAGTGTGGTGGGTAAACAGCAAGCTGAACAGGAGCCAGCAGCATGCCCTAGCAAGGGCAGCAGCATCGTGGGGCACGATGGACAAAAATTTAAACAGAAGGAGTTCAGACTGGATGCAAGGGAGAAACTTTCTCTATGAGGGCAGTGGAGCAATGGAAAAGCCTGCCCAGTGAGATTGTGTCATGTCCATCCTTAGAGGTTTTCGAGATCCAGACAGGTCAAGTCCCTAACAACCTGGTCTGACCCTGGTGCTGACCCCAGGAGGTTGGACAGAGACTTCCTGAGGCCCCTTCCAGACTGAATTATCCTATGAGTCTGTGACACCTTTCATCCATCCCTGGGGACATTCAAGACCAGGCTGGATGGGGCTCTAGTAGCTTGATCTAGTTGGAGATGTCCCTGCTTATGGTAGGAGGGTTGGACTAAATGACCTTTGGAGGTCCCTTCCAGTCCAGACGTTCTATGATTCTATGGTTCTATGATCTTAAAGCATACTGCATCTGCACCACAACCCTATAGACAAGAAAAAGAAAGAAAGGGAGAATACTGGAAGTATGACGCATAACATATTTCTGTTTCAAGCAGAGAACTCTTGTTCCATCTGATAAGAGATAGTTAAGGACAAATACAAACACACACACAAAATAATTCCTTCTGATACAAACTAGAAATCAGAGATGCAGAAAATAAGTTACATTTTTAGAAATTCATTCATTACCAGGAAGCCCAGAATACCGAGTTTTGGTGTTATAAAGCACATTTCTGAAATCATTCATCAAATTAAACATCATGGGTATTTTTATTTTTGCCTCTGATACATTTTGAAAATGATGTTGAATATTATTTTCTGTTCTCTGAAGATTTCTGTCCCTGTTATAAATAACATAATACCAAAAATAAATAAATAAATAGATAAATCTGGGACATGAAAGGTTATTCCTATCTCCCCCACTCTCACCAGGAGCATTTTTTGATAAATTTGTTTTCTGACCCAACAAAATTTGTCCCTTCCTATAAATTATTTTGGAAGTTATCTGTAATCACAGTTCTGATCTCCTTTCAAATATCCCCTAAAATTCATTCACATCAAACTGCTTATGTTTAATGATGACACCAATGGTGATATCATTCATCAAAATTATTTTTCAAATTGTGATAAAGTCAGGATTAAAGCACTGGCGACCTGTACTTTAATAACTTATAGAAGAAACCAAAGTTTGTAAAAGTCACACTAAAAACATTTATACAAAATAATACACAACACAGATTACTCATTAAATTCCTTCAAACTCTTCCTGTATTGATTAGTAATCAGACTGTCAGGGATCTGACCTATTTGCTCTCCCATATAGCATCCTTCTGACATTTACTGTAAGAAGGATAAATGTGGCTACTCCTCCAGTACCACCTTGGTAACAAATGGGGAAAGTAAGCATGGAAGCAAAGAAAGTTGAAAAATGGAGAAGGGACAGACATATCCTGATTTTACTCATTTAAAATAATGATAAATTATTAAACACTAACACACACTAGTTATTCTTTCATTTATCCTTTGGACCACGGAAAAAAAGAAATGAGAGAGTCCCACTTCCATCTTTTGTTGTCTTTGAGTGGTTACACGGCAGGTAACACTTCACAAAGGCATTCACAGACTTCACCTGAAATCATAACAGGAATGGATCTATCTGGGTGAAGCACATAATGAAAGCTGGTATCTGGTTTATGTAAAACAGGCAGGTACTGGCTTCTGTTTCTGGCTTGACAGAATAGAAGAGTACTGCAGCATTCATATTCATTATGAAGGACAGTTTAGGAATTACAAAGACACACAAAGCAATTGTTCCTCACACAAAGCATTTTCTCCTCACGCTGCATTTCTCAGTGTCATGACCAGAAGGATGCACCTGGCTCTGTGCAGCACACAATACCGAGCAGTTTAACTGTACATTTTCCTCTCTGTCAGGTCAGATATTTTTGCCCCGGCGAGGATGAGGCATAAAGGAAAAGCAGTGGGATTTCAGTTAACAGAGCACCCTCTCAATTGCACTATTCACTTTAAACAAGCACACCAATTGCTGCAAAGGAACTGGCTAAGACCAATGAGTCATGCACTCCTGGGTACGGCACAAAATTGTTCTATCTGTATCAGGGACTGGAGTGTTCTCTCTGTACTGTACATGTAAAAGTACATTAAATTGGGACTATTGTACTGTGACATTTCTATTCTAGACAATTGCAAGTTAAATCAATGCACATTTTATCATGTCTTTGAATGTCTAGAAATAGTTTGCTGCACGGTGCCTTGACAAACACTTTGGTGTGAATATTTACTCAGGAGAGCACTGTAATTCTGCACAGGATGGCTTAGACTGCAGTCAAAAAAAATTGTCTGCTTCAGAAACAATGCTGTTCACATACTGCTCCAGCGTGGGAATAATCTAGGAACCCTTTGTAAGTCTTAGCAGCAAAGGGAAAAGTGGAGTAGAGCTCTTCCCAGTCTTTAACTGCCACTGAATTACACAGAGCAAAGAAGGAAATCAGAAGACAGCATCACCTTCTAACAGTAGAACTGGATTCAGAATCTGAGTGGAATAAACAGGAATTGAGGACTTCACTCTCCATTCATTTTGTGAAAAAGCAGAACCAGGGCAGCAGTGAATTCCTTATCCTCATCTCTACTTAATCAGAATGAAAAATATAAGACAGAAAATAAACTAATGTCTCAAGTAAAGCCAAATCACCGAAATTGCAGACAACATCAAGCCCAAGATACCTGCAAAATATACGGATTATGGTAGTTCTTACATTAACGTATTCTCTGTCAAAATTTAAAAAACACCATCTAAACCCTAACCTATAACAGCCAAATGACAGTGACAAGGTTGGAAGTAGGCTGTAAAAAAGGAAAATAACTGACTGACAAGCTAACTAACAAGAATCATCTGGGCAACCCAGGATTAAATAGAACTGTCTCTTGTTTTCCAATGTAATGTTTGCCTGTTTGATATCATAGGAGTAAATATACCTTTTTAAAGCCAAACATAACTAATTTATTAATTTATTCTTAGCACTTTAAGAACCATTAAAGATAATTTTCTAGCTTTATATTGCCTGTGCTTAATAGACAGCTATTAGGAAATCAGTGCATAATGATACTACTAAAGTATTAACTGTTCTATTAGCAACAGATAGGGGAAAGATTCTTGACTCATCAGAATTTGTTCACATGTGGCAATTAGCTATGAAAATTGTTAATGAAACAGCTAGATTCTTCTTTTTGAATAAAGGGTAATAATATTTTGGGAGGAATATGGCTCTTTTTTAAAACTACAGACATTCTCACATAATCCAAGTACGGTAGGAAATTCATATAAACACGAATATAACATTTACTGTTAGAGACTACAATAAGGCATCCAAAGCTTTTAGATTCTTCTTTGATATCAACTTTTAATAAACAATAGATTGAAATGACACCCCATCTTACAGCCAGTCACTCATGCTATCCATCACCTGATTATGTCTGTGATAACTGAGAAACTTCTGTCTTCCTCCCCAGAAATTCTAACAGCCCCCATACACTATTTCCTAAGATTAAAGTAACCACCTCAAAGCTGTGTCTTGGTCTGAGCACAGTATTAGGATTACCACAAACTCACACTAGCATAGCTGGATTCCAAGTGCTCCTTCTCATTAACTTTGGGCAAATCCACAAGCACAAATAACGGATAGTGAATCATTACTTTGACAGTTTCTAGTAGCAGAAGTCAGACTCAAAAAAGTGCTTCCAAGGTACTTACAGGAATAACTCACACCTCTGGTATATTGCACTCAACAAGGCTCTGCTACTTTTTCTCAAAATTTGTTCAGTCATCTGTTAACATAATGCAAATGGAGGACAGGGCAGGCCAAGACTTCTGGCAAGTATTTTGCTAAGACTTATGACAAATGGAACATAAAAGAGTTCCATTAATTCAAAATGGTTAATTCAGAAAGAAACATTATTTGACAGTGTATATATATATATATATAAAAAAAAATGTTCACCTTACTTGCAGTTTTGAACACATCCAGGTTACATCAGTCAGTGAAGAAAGACAAGGAGTACGAGAAATGTTGGAAGCTCAAGCCAGAAAATAAACCCTGATTTAGCCTTAGAGATACTTAAACAGAAATAATTGATGTTGAGGGCAGCTAACTGAAACCAGTTCTTTTCTGTAAGGGATCCCTCTTCTGAAGGGATCTTTGGGTAATGAAAGCATTTGTATGACTCTTTAATGTTGTGTCTTTACTCAAAAATTAAATAAAATTAAAAATTAGGACATAGAACAGATTTATGTAGGTTTATTTGGGCTTCCTTTCCTAAAGTCTACTTAAAGGCTCTGTGGGTTTATTGTCAAAGTCAAAATAAATCAATCACAAACAGAACAGGAGACAGTAATGTCATTGTGGTGGAAAGGCAGACACCATACAGGAAATATAAAGATGAATACTAAATGAAACAGTTCTTCTCCACCCACCCAGAATAGAGCCACAGCTGAACAACAGTAGAATGTCTTGAGAAAACACAGCAGAGGTAATGATCAGAGGACTGGAAACCATGAATTAAGAGAACTGACTGAAAAAAAAGAAATTTAAGGAATTTTTAATATTCCTCAGCTACATTTGACAGAAGGAAAGCTCTTTTTCTTTTTTTTTAATCTACATAACCAGAACAAAAAGTTATCTAGAATAAGGAAAATACAGATGAGACATTAAGAAAACAAATCAAAACAAGAAACAAACACAAAAAACTGAACCCACAAATATATATTAGGGATGGCCATTAGCAAGGAAATTAGTTACCTAATAGTTATGGACTCTCCATTACTGGAGATTTTAAAAGAATCTGTCCTGAGTCACATACATAATACTGATCCCAGTTTAGAGGAAAGGAATGAACCTGCTAACATCTCGAGATCCTTTCCAGCCTTGCTTTTTTTCATGAGTCTATCAGAAGGAAAAAACATGGAAAAAAAAAATTAACATGTTTACTGGAAAGCTGATTTGAAAAACATACATATTCTGATTTTCCTTGCAGACTGGTACACCACATGTGTGCCTGTGCATGATGTTTTCATGTTATTGCATAAAAAATGTCAAGGTCAACTAAATAATCAAAGAGCAATTTCAGAAGAGGGAGACTGTATTTTCACTGGTCTGATTAATTAGACTTAATTAGATTTGACCACTGTAAACATCATCAAAAATAATTATGTTCAAATGGACAGAAATTTACTCTGTGACTTCATAAGCACAGCATAGTTCTACATCTTTATTCAGGAATAGAAACTACAGGGGACAAAACCTGCAATGATCAGGAAGCAAAGAGGAGAGAGTGAGTCAAAGTCCACCTTGAATATAGTCTGTTTTATATGGTTCTTAGAGCACAGGCACCTCTCTGTTGTATAATCCTACAGTGTGCACCACAATTAATTCCTAACTGAAGAAACCATTTAGTAAATAAATGCAAATATAATTAGGTAGGAAAAACTAATGTGCTGCTGTTGCATGTGTTTATTCTGCAGGCTGATAAATTGGTACATGAAATAATGTATTTTCTCTTAATATTTTTTGATCAAAAGGACAAAATCTGCTCTAATGCCTATTTTCCCTCAGCTGAATGACACACACACAAAAAAAATACACTGCCCAAGTATTTCAAGTCTCATTTAGCACTTGTCTACTGTAATCAACTGTTGTCTACCTGTTGTCACAAAAAAGTGACACTTTTGGACAATGGATTTTCTAAATCAGGTATGAAATGCCAAGATAATTTAAAATGGAATATATTTTTATACCCTTGACTTTCTGAATGATGTCACTAACTTTGAATTGTGATTCTCCTGTTCTTTGTAAAGGGTAGAAATGTACAAATATAACCGTTTGAATAGACAGTAAAATGGCAGTATTCTGATAGCTTCACCTTTGCTTTCTATCCATTTAGATGAATTCTAGTCTTTCACTCCCCCATTCGAGTATTTCAGCCATTTTTATTCAAAGGAACAAAGCTATAAGTCCCACTGAAGAAATTATAGTAATTCAATGGAAAGTATCAACAGCTAAAGAGATATATCATTTGCCAGCATCCTTATCTTCTAGCATTGTAAAGTTTAAAAGAGCTCAGAGAATTTGCCAGAAATCTTTTCTTAGACCTCAGTACTGCATGAACAAAACATGTAATGATTGACTAGCATAGCTGTGAACATAGACATGTTTATAACTTGCAGCACAGTATGTAACAAAAGCCATGTGTATTCTAAAAACCACTTTTAATAAGGTTGTTTTACAATGAAACCATCCTCTCCAGTAACAAAGCAAAAATTTCATTTGATGGAGCAACTTATAGTATTATAACAATGAACATAATCTCCCTTTTTCTCCACAAAAAGAAAAAAAAAAAGTAGTGAGCTACACAGAATAATTTTAGATTTTCTGTTCTTGTGGCTAAATAAATGTCACTTTATAAGTTACAGTGACAATTTTAATTTTTTTTTTTATGCTAGACATGATCATTTATAATTTGTGGTAGAGAGTTCAAGCACCTGGGATTTTATGTTATTCCTAGTTCCAATCATACCCAACTGAAACACTTGCATATTTTTATGGTTATATGCATTAACAAAAATCCTTTTTGTAATGAAGGAAAATTCCAAGATTCACTTCTAAAACTCACTACACATAAAAACCTTTGCAGGAAACCACTACCAACAACAAATTTTTAACCGGGGAAACACACCTGCTTTATTACACATCCTTATTAGCCTAGTACAATATTCCCATCCCACTGAAACCCTCCACTAAAGTCACTGGGAGTTTGAATGCCTGCAGACTGGTGGATTGAGCCTTCATTCCATCCTTGGGTTTATAGATTTTTACAAATCTTTATTTCTTCAAAATAAAGGCTGCCAAACTGATAAATAAGATGAAAGATTTTTACTTCAAACAAGAAGAAAAAAAGAAAAAAAAAAAAAAACAAAACCCCAAATAAAAACCCCAGAACAAACTAAAAGCCCCTCATCAAGAAAAAAACAGGAGAGAGACTGCTTAAATATGTTAGAAGCTTTCATATAATTTGGATCTGGTGAAGTTCATCCAAGAATATTTAGAAAAAAATCAGTGAAGTATTTTCTGTCACTCTTCAGTTGGTATCTTGAAGAACCCATACTGTGAGGTACATCCTAACATTCTTTGATGTTTTTTTCTAACATCCACTAGCAGCTGGTTTAAGTATAAGCACATGAGGCACATATGCTGCACACACATCTTCACTCCTTAGTACGTCTAGATGTTCCAAGGTATCCCACCCAACATCTAAATTTATATTGCCCTTTTCTATGCTTCACAGGTAGACAGATGAAAATAAACCTTCCAGAAGTAAGTCACTAATCAAAGAAGAAAGGGAAAAGAATATATTTTTTTTTTTAAATTCCATGATTTCTTAAGTCAACAAACATTACAATAAGTGGATTAAAAATAATACGGTAAAATAAATGTGATTAAGGACTCACAAACAAGTCTCCCTTCACTTGGCATGTGTTAAAAATTCATGTATGTGCATAGGCTTTTAAACTCAGTTTGAGTTAAAAAAACACACCGAAAACCATTTGAGGTTTAGCTAATGAGATATTAGAAACTTTCAGAAGATGTGTTTGTGCACAAGACCTGTTTTGCTCACACAGAAGTATTTATAGTATAAAAAGTCTTTATTATGTGTTATTTATGTAAGAAAGTCATTAAGCCTTTGGAAAGCTGTTGGAAGCTGCATGGAAGAAATTTCTCACCAAGAGGGAAAGAAGATAAAAACTTACAATGAAAGTTTAATTTTGATATATTGTGAAATTTATAGTCACTCTTCTCAAAGTTAAAAATTTTAGTTGAATTTGGATTTTGTAACATATTTGCCTGAGGAATTTGTGCAGGACACTATATCTAGAGGTTCAGATCCAGCCTTTGAATGTATCACCTGATAGCTGCCATCTGTTTGTTTGAAAGAAATGTGAAGAAATCCATTAAAGAAGGGAAGAAAAGTACTTTTATAAACTGAGAATTCTCTTTTTTTTGCTGCTTGGTTTTGTGTGGACCACCATTTCCCATTCATACACCTACTCAAAAAAATACTTCATGATATCACAGTGACGATGAAGACAGGCCGAGCCTTGAACACAGAACAACAGGCATAGCAACAGTCAGTGGCTGATGCACTGTGAGTGGGACTGTAGTGTCTGGATTTAAGCAATATAATGTATACTAGCACAGGGATTGGAAGATCATTGTAGGTTTAACAATTATTATTTTATTTAAAAAAAAAAAAAATCTATAGCTTTTACTGAAAACTTGTAATTAACAATCTAATAAAAATGGACCAAATCCAACTTCCTTTCTCTCATTTCTGTAATTTAATTCAGGAAATCTGAACCAAATGAAATGACAGGAAGAATGGTCTCAGGGTGGCATTAGGAGTTTATTGTGAAAACATCTAGTCTATCTGGACGGATATTGTTTTTTAGCACAGCAGAATTACCAGGTAAGAACTCAATGAACAACTCTAGTATGGACAAAAATGATAATGTATATTCTTCAATTAGCTAAATCACTTTCAACATCAGTAATCTCATTAAAGAACTATCAGATTTACAGGTAGGGCCTGAATTGTTTCAGACAATTCAGCTGCACAGACAAAGCACATCTATATATCTTTTATATCACATCCTCTACTATATCATAGGCTCAGAATACAAAAATAATTAAAAAAGCCAACTCCTGAGTAGTTGGAAGTTATGGTTTGTACCCTGGGAGGTCATGATTCATTTATTGCTTCATATGGAACATTAGGTTTGTGTTGTTAGACAACCAAGTGTATTATAAAAAAAAAAAATGCTAAGAGCATAATCAATGCTAATATTCCATCAGTTTAAACCAATGCCAGAAGGAGAAAAGGAAGAAATATTTGCTTGTAGCAGTTAAAAGTATTTCTAGTTGATACTCTTCAGTCTCTATGTAAATTGCCTTTACAAAAGTGAAACATCTAAGGGCTATAAGGACAATTCATATACTAGAATCACCAAACTGAAGACTTGAAAGGAAGCCAGGGTTTCTACATGATAGATTTTCCTATTTTTTAAGTATTTTTGACACTCCTTCACAAATGCTGTCTTCCATGTTATTGGCTGTTATTGCAAGGACTAAACAAAGAAAAGGCAACATTAATTCAGTGACCATGGGTAAATTTAACAGTAACACTTGCCTTTAACAATGTGTATTTTGTCAAACATAATTTATTTCCACCTACATGAGCTGCCAAACTCCAACTCAATGTTTAGGATATAATTTCACCAATTCCTAGGATGTATTTCTAAAGAACTAGGTTTATAATTTCTACTCCTTTTATTTTAGTTCCAGTTGTTTATTGGTTTGTTTGTTTGGTTTTTTCCCCCACACAGATCCACTTTAATGGAAGAACTCTGAATATGGTGCACTGCATTTTACCGTTTACTGTAACTGTGCTTAGCATGTCACAATGGATTTTGCTCTGTGAAGTTGTTTTCAGAGAAACAAATTTTCTGTGGTTTTTTTGCACAGCATATTTTCTATATTCTTCAGCTTTGTTGATTTTGCTGACATACCCTATCCCTGCCTAGTGTTCTATTTTTTTTTTTATCTCCTAAGTCTTCATGAATATTCAGAAGCTCACCCTACATGTTGATAAGCAGACAAAAAGACATGTAAATATTTTCCTTTAAAATCCCTAACATGAATTTTTTTATCTTCTAAGAAAAGGAACAATTTACTAAAACTTTCTTACAGTGGATGTTCTAGTGCAATGGTACTTTTTCCCTTGGAACCTTCCTTGCAGGAGCTGTAGTCCACCTACACTGAGTTGCACATGTGAAAAATTGACAGGGCAAATGGGAAATTTCAAATCTTTAAAAGTCAGTTCTCTCTAATCCCTGTTAACAGGAAAATAATTCTGGGTGGATTTCCCATCCTGTCTGGAGGGAAAGAAAACCAGAGTTTAAGAACTATTTTATTTCTGAGGTTACCAGGTTATATGCATCTATCCTGAATTGTCTTAAGATCTGAGCTTAAAATAAGCTTCTGTAAATGAAATTAATATTGTTTGAATTCCCAGCCTTGTACTGGAAGCAGAAACAAAAATACAGCAATTTGTGTAGGCCTTTAAATACATTATACCTTTGTGCAGTAATAATTAAACCATTCTGAGCCAACACAGGACTAGCCAAATGCAGAGAGAGTAATATGGATGATCTTACCATACGTGCAGCAGCTTCACATTTGACTCTTTTCTGCATACCTTGAAAACATCTCCTTCACATTGCTTCATATCACTAAGGAGGCTTCAGTGGCCAGTTAAACATCTGGAACATGGAACAGAAACAGTCAGGACTTTTCATCAGTCTTAATTTAAGATTGAAGCATTTTGTGCCACTGAAGTCGTGGTGCTAACCGTGATTTTGCTGTTTCCTCATTCTGAAAGTTAATAAAGTCAACAGATACCCAACACCAAAGTGAATGCAGTTACCATCTGAGTTTCTTTCTGTGTATCCATAAGGTTGGGAAGCTTAGAAGCACTCTGAACTAAATCTGCATAATAAGAGACACTTTCTGCACATTTTCCTCCAGAGCTTTGTAGATACATTCCCATAGTGAGTATTAAATACATTTCATTATTATATTCTGATACATTAGCAAGGTCAAGTATTTAACATTCCTGAAAGTCATCAGTAATTAATTGTAGCCCAGGTGACAATAATGAATTATTTCTCTAGAACTACAAAGCAATAAACTGGCAACAATGATCTCGTGATCTTACCACAGATGAACCCAGGTGACTTACACTATTCAGTAAAGTTACCAACAGCTAGGGCATTAGAACAAGATCAGATGCTTTCACATTTAAACTTCATTCAACCTGCAGAAAAGATTGTACATAATAGTCATCTGGAGAGTTTATAAAAATGGAACATCTAGCCAAACAATTAATGTTTGTTATTTTCTTTTTTTTTTAAATAAAACATGATAATCCAGATTTTTTTCTTACATATTCATTTCAGTATCTAATGTTTTAGTCATAGTTACTTTTACTTACAGTATTAGGCTGTTGTAGTCTTATTCAAATATAGTTGAAAAAGCCTTGATTCAAAATTCAGAGAGCATTTATGAGTCTTTGGATTAGTCTTTGGATTACTATGGTAGTCATTATGTACAATTTTCTTCTTCTTTACTCTTTTGGAATAGCAAAATAACAGCCTCAAAGGAAACAAATGACTGTGTCTGAGGTGGATACTCAATGCCAGGCAGATTTATTGACTATGCAACAGTTTACAAAACGTAGCAATGGTATGATAGCACATTTTAGAAATGTATGGACATATTACATATTTGTTCTAAATAAATTAGAAGTGTGATATCAGAGTAGATTATTTAAATGCGCTGAAATGTTTCTGTGGCCACTTATCCAAATGAAGGTCAATCTTCAGTGATTAATGCTATTTAGGAAAATTATTCAGAATTTGTTTCTGTTTTCTTCAACAGAAAAACTTTACAGTCATCCACTAATTACAGCAGAATGAGATGTGCATACACACAAATATCCAGTCAAATAGATGCCAATACTATTATGCTGTAATAAAAAAGTTGTTAATAAATGCAAAGTAGAAATTTGGAAGTAATAATTTTGTCTAAGGAGAACTAAAACCAAAAGAGTTCCCCAAAGGAACCACGGAAGGCTGTATTATGTATGTTCTCCTTTGCTTCTTAGAAAGACAACTGCAAAAATTTTTCCAAATGGAAATTTGGATCCAACAAATGGATTTCACATATAGAGATTCTAAGCTTATTGATTTATTTTTCTTAGTCACCATTTGTAGACTTAAAACCACAACAAAATTCTCTGCATTTAGGTATGTCTTTCCTCTCCTTGTTTAGTACTGTGACCAGTGCCAGAAAATACCTTATATGACACAGGATTATGTAGGTGTAGAAGAATGTTAAAAAGAACAGTTAACTGTGAATCTTCCTTGTATTTCCTTTCAGATTTCACATACTATGTTAGCAAACAAAGGTGATGACAGTCTGTAGGGATGACATTTAACAAACGAAAAGAAAGCAGAAACAGGGTTTCCAGCTGTCACACAGACACTGCCATCAAGCTGCACATAAGATAAATAAGAAAAAAAAAAACACCCTTAGGGAAAAGAAATAGGAAAAAACAAACTATATAACCAACCAAACCAGTCTTTGTCAGTGGTAACTATGTGAAAAGGCACTATTATTTGTCAAGAGCAAATAATAACAATTTGATATGAGGACTTCATGAATGCCAATTTGATATGGACTGACTTAAAGCCTGCTAGCTTCAGGAGAAGAGTACACAAAGCCAACAGTGATGACAAAGTCTAAGGTCGCATTTAAGTCCACCTCACTTCTAATCATTATGAGTTTAAAAGAAATGATCAAAGACAGTTCTTTGCAAGCAGTGAAGGATCCTCCAAAGCTGTTAAATGCACGAACAATAACACCACTTCCTCAGCAATTATAGTTTGCTTTTCATTCTTGTGTTCAGCCGACTACTCTGTGCCTCTCCCTCAGTCTTTCCACACTCAGACGACTTCAGTGCTCCTCTGAGAGTGCCATTCCAGCAGGATGCTATTTATTAGGAGTTTTATGACCCTTTAGTGGGGTTTCTGTTTGGCTTTTTTTTTTTTTTTTTTTTCTTTTGATCTGGAATGTACAAAAATTGCCACTGGGCTAAATTCAAGGCTCAACAAAAAGGTTTCCAGAGCTCTTTTTCTCTGCAGTGAGCCATCAAAAGAAGGGAACTACTAAAAATTGATTTTTATTCTTAAAAGGCTTGATGTTCTATGGCATATCAATGTTATAAATACCCTCTGTGAATGTTTATATTTTTCTTCATTGTTAAGCAAGTGGTTTCACTTAATAGAATGATTGATTGATTAATTAAAGGTAAACTTGTATCACAGCAGAACCTAATACCTAGGAGACTTTTCTTACTAAATCCACATTAGCTTTGTACTACCATCAGAACTTTTAAAAGTACTCTCAGTTTAATGCTCAGATATATTCTTCCACAGAATGAGGAATGTACAATAATGCTTTTAAGGCTTGGAGCTATTGTCAGTAGTGTGTATTATGTTGTTAAAAGTAAATTAAACTGGAAACAACAACTTTTTTTCTTCCCATAAGGGAAAAAAATCAGTATGTTTGAAATAAAACAGAAGAGGCATGAAATGTGGTTGAATCATCTCAATTAAATATTATGCATAATTTTTCTTATCAGAATGTTTCCATAATTGAGATACAGAAGCATTAACATATCAGTCATTCCTTTGTATTGATCTAAGATGATTTCAGAGAATTCATGTTTCATTGATATACTCCATATAATTTAATGCAACATTCCAATGACATAAGAACTGTGACAATACATTGAAATTGTTGAAAAAATGCTGTTAGCTCTATCTCTATCACAATCTATATTATTAAAATGCTGATATATGAAATTATTATTGTCTGGTTTTTAAACACAGAACTGACATCCTGGTTGCTGCCATTGATACTGGTGATTCCTGCGACTTGTTTTGACTTTCAGCAGCTAGGTATAATTCTGCATTAATGTTGTTTTGTGTTCCTGCCAAGTTTCCATTTGCTCAGTAGTCATGTCTCTCCTTGACTTGTATGGACTTTTATAGAAGAAGCTAGAATTTCACAGAAATTACGTGATCAATTATTGCTAAAAGGCTATCCTTGAGAATTTAAGTGGCCTACGGTAGCATAGAAAAGGTTACTTAGGCCAACAAACAGAGAAAATCCAATAAAACTGAAAATGTTCTTCACTGTTATGACTGTTTTACTTTAAGGTCATGTTTCAGCTTGGACTTCTGTAGTGACATTGATATCACAGCAGCTTTTGCTATCACCTCAAATTTACCTGTTTCTGATCTTCATCTTCACACAGCACTATCATAAAAAAAAATTAATTATCCAATCTAGGAATCTTACATTAATTAAATGATGAGTTGTACATGGTTTATGTGGAAAGTTTTCAGTAGCAGAGGGGCTGCAGGGGTAGCTTCAGTGAGAAGAAAACAGGAGCTGCCTCCATGGCATACAGAGCCAGTTCCAGTTAGGTCCAAGGTGAGACCACCAGTGAGACTCTGGTACTTCTGTGATAGTGTATTTAAGACAGGATAAAAAATCACTGCATGGCAGCTGTGAGAGAGGACTGAGAAAATGTGAAAGAAACAGTTATGCAGATAGCACGGTCAGAGAAGAAAGAGGGGGAGGTGGTGCTCCAGACACTGGGGCAGAAATTCCCCCACAACCCATGGAGAGATCATGGTGGAGCAGATATCTGCCCATGATGGACCCCAGACTGGAACAGGTGAATATATACGCTGAAGGAAAATTCAGGCCATGGAAAGCCCATGCAAAAGAAGGTTTTCTGGCAGGCATATGGAAGACCAGCACTGGAGCAGTTTTTTCCTGAAGGACTACAGTCTATGTAGAGGACATATGCTGGACATTTCCTGAAAAACTGAAGCCCATGGGAAGCACTAATATCGATCTTCAGGAGGGACTGTATCCCATGAAAAAGACTCCACACAGAATCAGAGCAACAGTCTGAGGAGGAAAGTGGCAGATACAAAGTGTTATGAAATGTTATGACCACAACTTCCATTGCCCACCTCCCTGTACTGCAGAGCAGCAGGAAGTAGAGAAGCCAGGAATGAAGTTGAGCCTGGGAAGAAGCAAGGAATGGAGGGAAGGAAGTTTTTGCTCTGTTTGATTTTTTTTTTCTATCTTGTTCTGTTGTTAATTGGTAATAAATTAAATTAATCTTCCCTAATTTGAACCCATTTTGTGCATGATGTTAGGTGATGACTGCTCTCCCTGTCCTCATCCATCTCCAAACTTTTTCATCTGATTTTCCCTCTCTGTCTTGCTGAGGAGAGGGCTTGAGACATCTCTTCTTTGAGGAAGGTTGTTTGGTCTGGAGAAGACCAGGCGCTGGTAAGACCTCGTTGTGGCCTTTCAGTACTTAAAAAGGGCCTCTAGGAAAGATGGGGACAGACTTTTAAGCATGGCCTGTTCCAACAGAACAATCAGTAACCATTTTAAACTAAAAGAGAGGAGATTTAGACTGGATAGAAGGAAGACATTGTTTTACACGTAGGTTAGTGAGACACTGGCCGAGGTTACCCAGAGAGCTGCTAGAAGTCCCGTCCTCAGAAATATTCCATGTCAGGTTGGACAGGATTCTGAGTAACTTGCACCAGTTGAAGATGTCACTGCTCACTGGAGGGGGGTTAGACTAGATGACCTTTAAAGGTCCTTTCCAACCCAAACCATTCTATGATTCTATTTTGCAGCATCACCCAGGCCAGGGCTGAAGTCAGGGATTTGTTAATACCAATCAGTTCAAGCTGAAAGAGTTGTGAAATCACATGAATGAAAGCAAAGTTTGAGGCTCCAAAAAGAATGGAAAACAAATACTATGAACAGTGTTAAGTTGGTTATATACCAATCTGTATATAAAAGCAAAATGTGTGAATGTACTCTCCAGCACAAAATGCAAAATGACATCAGCACACTTGTGTCCTGCTCAGACTCTTCAAGAAGTCCCAGATCTATTTCAGACTGCTGTGTTGCAGAAAGAAATTAAATAAGTTATTTTGTTATGTTACAGGGAATAAAAACAAAGTAAGTCTGGATCTTACAAGACTTCCTTCAAGATCTTTATACTGGATAATAGGGAGCTAATAGATTCATCTCTGATTACTTACATGAAACTGCTACTGTTTTGTTATATCTTTGATCTGAAAGCATCAATATTCATGTCTCTTAAGTCTAAACTTCTTGAAGTCTTAGTTCAGTGAAGGGAGCTTAAAGGTCTGATTAAGTAATTTAGAAACCAATTTATTTAAAATGTCTTAAAGTGAAATGAGGACTACGAACTTAAATGTGCTTGAAAGTATTTGAATATTTATTTAAAAATGGGCTTATGTAGGTGCAGCTGCCTACCTCAAACACTGTCCTGGATTTGTAACTCAGGACTGAACAATACCAACTAGATTTCTAATTCACCTTTTGTGTTAAAGTGTTATACCTTTTCAGGTAACTTTTCACTCCTCCTCAGAGAAGTGATGGCTAAAGTATTTTCAAGAAAAAAATTAAACAACCATGCAAGCAATCAAAATTGTTATATTTGTATTCAAGGAATAACACAAAACCACCCAGTGAAGTAGTCCAATTTATCCTAATTCAACTGTAAAAAGACACCCCTAATTCACCTAGCAACAAGATATAGAGTATTTCACAACCTGAATTTGCAGGACCTCGCTGCCTGGCTGCCACCAAACCCATATGAAACCCAGCAAGGAAGCAACTGGATATGGTGGGGACCATGGACTGATCTCACTTTGTCCCTAGCTTCCTCTGGAGTTCTCTTCTCCATGTCAGCATGAGGATAGGGATATAGGAATGGGAAAACAGGGATTCTAGTTCTATATACTTCAAGCAATTTCATATCTGGTTAGAAGCAGAAATATAAGGCAATGTAGATACAGATCCTTGTGCATCTTTTCCTCTTCATTCTTCACTGAGTTTAGCAGTTAGAGAAAGTATTAGAACTAACAACTGGTTATATAATTTCAAGGCTCAGATGCAGCAAGGTATTTAGGAACATAGATTGATGTGCTGATGTCATCCAGTAAGGCTTCAGTAATTCTAATAGCTTCTAAACAGCTTAATTTATTATTCCAATAAAAAAAAAAAGAAAATAGTTTATAATTATTTTTTTGGTAATTCAAAGTTTCATTTAAAGACTAAAAAATACTCTCTGAATTTTGTTTAAATCTTTATCCACTAGTCTTAAATACATTTTAAGCACCACTCCAGTTTACAGAGCCAGATATTGGCATAGCTCCAGTCACCTGCTGTATGTATCTGTAATAAAGATAGATTATCACCTCCTCCTATTCCCTCTGTCTTTCAGACTATAGTTAATACAAACAGATGCATCTGAAAATTCCAGTTAATTAAGTGGTATTTTTTATTGCAAATCCCTTAAATTAGAATGACTATAGAATTGGTCACTGAAAGGGATGAAATCATAGTCAAAAAAAGAAATTAACACTACGCAATACAGACACTGGATTTAAGAAATTAATTTTTGTCCAATGAAAGCATTAGATCTGGTATAAAACCACTGTTGTTTGTGAGTCAGCTGGGATCTTAATGGATTCTATGATTTCTTACTTTAATTCAGCAATATTATGACCAAACTATTTTTTAAATGGCAAACTCATATATTTCATATATTTTAAAATGATAGAGAATATTCCAGTTCACATTTCACTGTTTTTCTTCAAAGTTTAGAGGAAATTTGTGAAAACACAACACTCTGAGAAGTCATAGGATATCATATAGTTACATATCATATAATTATTATCATAGATATATCATATAATATACCCAGGATGCTCATGATAAAAAATAAAATCTTCATAATCAGAACACCTAGTTCACTTTCAATTAAGGTAATTATTGTATTTCATTGATTGCTTTAGGAAAAAGCTTGTAAAAACTTTGAAGTGTACCAAAGATGCAACAAGCCAAAGAACTTCACACTTCCAAAGGAAAAATAGAACCTAACAGAAAGTACCAATCTCAGACAACCAAGAAGTCCTTTCAACTACTATCTGTGGGTATGCCTTCAGCTGGGAGTTTTATAAAATATGTTCTTTCCTGTTTCAAGGATCAAGGACACCAAGTAGCCTTTTCAGTTTAATATTTGCTCTGCTGTCGTATGACAGGTCATGTGCTTGTATTCCTGAGTGTTCTGGTTGTCCTTTTTTAAGTGCTTTGCAGCAGCTTTCTGGCTTACACATTCTTATTTCGTTCCATGAAGGTGATGGTGGGTATAGGGATGATGCTTACCTGCATCTTGTGCCTATCATCCAATCAAAATGTGGCCAGAATGCAGACGTAGGGACCAGGATTTAAGAGAGCAACACAGAGAACATCTGTTCTAAAATACATAAGCAATTGTCATCACTGTAACTTTCATAACAGATCTCAAATTATTATAAGATACTACAAAACATTTCACAACACGTACAGAAAACAGATTTTAAGGATGTTTCATTGATAAATATGTAGATTACCTTGTGAGTGTGGTTAGGCATGCTGGCATAATGTGTCTTCTGCAGAAGGGATATGGAAAGGAAGATGCTAAGTTTTCTATATTCTTTATTTCCTAGTAGAGGAGCAGAAGGCAATGTGAAATATCAAAGAGGCTGAGGATCTCCATAACAATATATACCAAAGCTCTGCCTCCAATCAACACTCTCTTGCTACTTGGAAGAAAAAACCAATGCAAAATACACAGCAAGTGGAAAAAACAAAACAAAGCAAAACAAAACAATAAAACAAAGCCCCTCAAAATAGATAAACTTATTAGGTGGACACATAAAAAAAAAAAAAATCTCTGTTAAACAGATGATTTATCTGTGGTGTTATTCACCATATGTAGTCAAGCTATGTCCCTGCTATTTTAATCACAATGTATTTTTTATGGGTTTTTTTTTGCATTGTTATCTTTCATATGAGAAAGAGATGTTATTATAGTCTTATTCTTCACCTTATTATGATAACATTGCACATACAAGGCTGTGATCTATCAAAAACTTTAATTAAGTGTTGTTACAACTTTTTATAGCTGTGAGCTGTAGGTCCCAACAGGACAATGAGATAAACAAAAGAAGCAGAGTTTCATGGGTATTTGCACTACTGAAAGAAAAGGGGTCATATTAGCTTCAGTAACAAAGACATGAAATTCAGAAATAAAATTTTATGTGTTGACAGCTTCTGAATACTTAGATTTTGACTTAATTTTAGCAATAACAGTATTGCTGTTGAGTGAAATTAGATAAGCTGTTTCAGCCCGAAACGGTAGGTATTTTTGTGGAAGGTTTATTTTTTGGTTGAGTTACCAGTTTCAAATAACAGAGACTTAGTAATGAATATGTGAAATAACTTTAACAGCCCAAATGGCAACACTGCAATAAACTGCAGCATAAAAATTCAAACTCAGAGCTTATAAACTTGACTTAAATGGAGCAAAACCTTACTTAAGTATCATCTTTTTATTTTTTTGGATTAAGCATATTTTACAAACAGAAATGTAATACAATTTTTTTTTAAAAAAAATAATGATTGTTAAATACTGACTCCTTCCTATTCGTCACATTTAAAATACATTCTGAAAATGGAATACATACTCAGAGGAATCTCAAAGCAATAGTGGAGTAATACAGCCACTCATAAAATAATGCATTATCAATCAGTTCTTTTTAATGGGGTTGCCTTTATTCTCTCCCCAAAGTCTCCTTCATAATGAGATCCAGCAGAGAGAATGCATGCATTGAGAACTCAATCTTGGTATCTTCATCATGATGGGCAGCATCTTATCCCACAAGGAATCCCTCTTCCCCTTATACTGAACAGCTGTGATATTAAACACAACTGTGGCAACATATACATACATGGAACCTGATGATCTGACCTCAGAAAAAAACATACTGGAAGCTTCAAGACCATGACAGTTTCCACGTCAAATTCAAGACTTTAGTCCTCTTTGAGCACGGCACAAGACTTTCATCGGTGTTAGATTAAAAATACACTCAGTTTATAGTCACTCACAATTCCTGAGAAAGCCAAGGAATTCTTCTAATAAAGGAACTATTCCAGCAAATAAATTTCCTGTGTTTATTAATTTTTTATTAAGGAGGGTTTAATTTTATTTTTCTTCTCTGACAGTTAATTTCATACTCCAGTAGAGTGATTTAGTCTTTAACCCACTTTACTATTTTATGTCTTTTCTTAGCAATGTCAGTGATATGCAAATCAATTGTCATTAATGTACGATATCCTAGAGGCCATCTATGACTGCAAGGACTCCAAGATGCTGGCAGTAACGTTTATCTAGACTACTGAATCTTAACTTTTTTTTCTGTTGAAGTAGAAACAGGAGGAATGGTCATGGGTTTTTTTGGTTGTTTAGGTTTAGCTGCATTGTACAGATTTGTATTTTCTAGTTCTTGGAGGAAGTTAGCTTTATATAGGTGAGGGCAAACATTGAAATTTAAGATCTAAAGCAATCTACTAACCCACTCAAGACAACTCTTGTGCTACTTTGTTGCATCTAGAAAGTATTGAGTCTGTATTAAAACACATAACTACAAACTATTTAAATTGTTATTTTTGTTCTTTTATGTTAGGCACGTCTTCTAAAATTTACAGCATGTGATAGAATAGACTGTTGGTTAATCTTTTGAATTTATGAAGGTCTGATGTTTATGTTGAAGCATCTTACACAGCAGGAGTAACACAGCCCAGATAAGTACATTGTGAAAATTTCTATCATATAATAAGGAATAAAGTACCTGACACTTTTAACTGATATCCTTTATCAACAGTTGTGGTAGTTTAACATTGCTGGGATTGTGTGGAACTGGCTGCATCTGGCACATGGAATCCCCTGGTCTGCCCTCATAGAGCCCACTCTACAGCACCCCACTGCCCTTGACACTCAATGTAACCATACTATTTTATTGAATATACAAAGCAATGAATAAATTTATATGTATATACGTACATTTCCAATTTGGCAGCTACTGCTTTTAGAGGGAAGAAGAGAGAACAAATGTAACTTAAAAGGAAGTAATGAAGTCTAGACTGTTCCCAGCATCCATAAGCAGATCCATAAGGATATTGCTACTATATTTTTTTTTTTTGAGAAAAAGGCCAACTGAGCCTGCATTATTGTCATATGACATACAGTGAGGCAGATTATAGAACTTCTTCCACCATCCAAAGGTCATAAACATTTTGATTTATATATAAAAGTTCTTTATGTTAAACATGTTGAACAAATCCAAAACTTACATACTAAAGCTCCAAGCTGAAATGATGCAGAAGGCAGATAGACAAGCCAGCTGTTTGATAGGGTTCAACAGAATTACTTGTTAAATCAAGCATAGGTACACTGAAATCAAGACTTTGTTATATACTGTATTGATACTGCTTTTGGACTGATATGATTTCTAAAATGAAAGAAAAAGTCACCTAGGTAAGGTAAAAACTCTCAAAAGAAAGATTTGCAATGATTTCAGCACCTAAACTGTTTTGTTTTGATGGGTTTTTTTTTTCTAATCTTGTTTTCAAGTTTTAGTATTTTTAGCATACAGCAGAAAATAATGCTGTCAGACACATTGTCCTGCAAATGCACCTAAAAGTATTGCTCTTTAAAGTTTTTTTAGAATCTTTTGCCTTTTTTCATCTTAAAAAAAAAGACCCAAAACAACAAACAGAGACAAATAATTCATTTTTCTCAAAGATATGTCTCTACTCTACACCCTACTTGTGATCAACAAAGCCATCAGCTCTGGAAAATGCACTCAATCAGACTGTAAAGAGGACTTCAGGGACATCTGCAACCAAAATGAAGGTTGTAATAACTGAGTTCCTGAATAATTTTAGCTGACAAATCCTTACTCTGAGCTATGATATTTCAGACTCATCTGCATTATAATGTAGCTTTCTTCATTCTTTGTGTTGTGATACTTCATTTTATCACAAAACTTTCTTTGGACCTCAAAAAATTATTCCCCAGTAAATCCCCTGCACAGTCTCTTAGTGTAAGATGGAAGTGAATCATCATTGTTAATACAACACACTAGATGTGTTGGAGTTAATATAAAACTTCTCATCATTTTTTAATATCATTTCTGCTACTGATAAAAAGGCAGAGAAACAGAAAGAGATAAGGAGACGTAGCAAAAGATGGACAGAAAAAAGAGGGAAAAAACTTTAGTCAATTTTTAGGTTAAATAAACAGCCATTTGTGGTGCAACATAACAGCTCTTCTGAACAGACAAAGCTTGAAACTAAAGAAGTTGGTGAAACAAGGGGAAGGAAAGGGTAACTGAATAACTGTGTAAGAAAAGTGCACCCCATCTGCCAGAGCAAGGGAGGGAAGAATGGGATGGAAAGGACACCTTTTAGCTCTATCCTTAAATCTATTGTGCTATGATTCAATTGCTAGTGTGAGTGTTTGTGTATTGCAGCATCCTGTTTGAGCTTAATCAATATTCCTGGACCTCGGTGATAGTGTTTCCCTTTCCCTTTCAGTCTCTGGATGCAATACAGACTCTTCACAACAAAGAAAATGTATACAAAGGGATGCTGCCCTACCTTACAAGAAGTATGTATACAGCCATATGCTTAATAAGTGCAATATCTCTTCAAGGATGGATCCATCTTGTTAACAATCAATAGTCCCTGAGAATTTACTGAGGTTAGGGTACAGCTGTAATAGTCCCTCTTCTTTAAGGATAAATTCATCCAAGAGTTTAATTTTTCACAAAAGAGACTGAATGAGTAACAGCTCTGGTAACAGACCAGAGTAGTCTGAGCTATGCAGAAAGAGAGAAAAGGTTAAAAGCAGACAAAGATAGCTTAAAATTTCTGATGGAGACATGTCCATTACATACTCATGCATAGAGGGGAGTAAGTATGCTCATGCCTTTTGTAATATACTTAAAAAGCACACATAGGTAAGACAGTGAGAAAGGCTCAGCTAATACAGAGGATAATGGAGCAGGAAAATAAAAGCTACATAGCAAAAACTTTTAATAGAAAAGACATGAAAAACTTATGTTCTGGAGTTGTTTTAAGGGTACTTAAGACAGTGAGGAAATATATTCTCTCATGCTTTTTAATCCATCTTTACCCTAGCACAACCTGATAGCCATTAATAGTTCATGTGTCTTGTTTACTTACCACTGTTCTAGAAGAAACATTTCTGAAGTAATGCAATACTAGGATAATTCTGCACAGAGTCTGAGAAATACACACAAGAATTTTCTTTGCATGTAGATAGAAAGGCAGAATTTGAAGCAAAATACCCAATATTTCCAATGCCACTGTATCTATAGGATACTGTAGCACATGAGAAAAGGCATCACGTGTTCTCCTCTTCTTCCGTGGGTACTGTGGGACTGTGTGCCCCTCCAGGGAGGACTCTGCCCCTGCTTGCCTTAGCTCCTGGCTGAAGCAACCTGCTCTGAAACAAGGGCTAAATTGCCTCAATAAGATCCTTCAACTACTGTGTGGAAGACAAAAATTGGCATGTTATTTATTTCCATTACCTTTAATTGTTAATAATCAGAATTTCTGTATTTGACTAACCTATATTTATAATAACACCTCATCCAAATTTTTGTAATTGAGATGTAGGAAAGGACATCTGCTCACAGATCTGGCAAGGTATGTTTTTTTTTTCTTTTCCAAAGTCATAATCAAAAATCATAATACTGTGAACTAGTTATCTGCAGGGAGCAAAAAAAAAAAAAAATAGGAATAACTAGATCATGTCAATCAAAACATTAGAATTCTGTAAGTACAGAAACTTCTGACTTTTTATCCTTCCATTTGCTATAAGGGGCAAGGAATATGTCCTCCATGGGCTAAACCTTTTTCTAGGTCTAATGAATTCTCTTAGCTCAGTGATACCTGGACTCTTCTAGATACTCCTTTTTATTTATGAAGTGCTGTATAGTCATTAACTACATCCTGTTAACACAGTCAATGTGGCAAAGTTGCACTGAGCTGCTTATCAGACAGCAGTATCAGGTACCTCTTGACTTTGACAGAAATCATCAAGAAATGTATTTTGAATCAGTGCCTTACAAAGTAAAAGAATAAGAATGAAACCTGAGAGCAAATAAGAACTTTGTAATACGTCTGATTTCACCATCAACAGCTTTCAAAACAGAAAGATGTTCTCAACAAATTAAATGCAAAAGGAAGGCTCAAGCCATGGAAGTATCCTTGGACACCATGTCCAAGGGGATGTTCCCACTGCAACTCTGCAAAGAACCTGCTCGACAGGTTCTTAGGGGGTGCCCCATTTAAACCTTAGTCGAGGGTGAGCTGTGGTCATTCCAATTGGCTAGGGAAGCAAGTCCAAACAAAAGCTATGGGGGTCCAGACTCTCAAGCACCAGCTAACAGATGTCGTTTAGCAGCACTGCTCTGTCACACCCAGTTTTTTTTTTTCTCTGGGGGAGGATTGCACCTGCCACAGTTACAAGTGACACCAGCTTCTAATCCAGCATTTGTCAGGCTGTAGTTGTAGCTATTTATATCATATCTCTCTTTCCTTTTTGTTTGGCAGATTCTTAAACGATGTCATTTGGCTAGATTATATCCTGAAAGAAAGTAAAGAACATATTTACAATCTCTTTCCAGCAGGGAACTCTTTAACACACAAGGCACAGTGGACAAGAAAGCAGATAAATCTGCAGCTCACCTCTGCAAGGTCTGGGCAACTCGAAATCTCTGCTCACTTTTGTCATGTTCCACCAAGCTAAAATTTATTGCTATTATTTTAAAGGCATTGAGGGAGTATGTGGGCATATTATACACACAAACCGAGGGTAATTTTTTTGCCGATGGCTCTTAAATAACGCAGTATAAACCCATTAATCTAGCTCTCATTTTATCTTTACTGCTAAATGCTTAACTAAGATTGATCCCTCTCAGGTGAAGATAATGTTCATGGGATTTCAAGTAAGCAAAACCCCACATTACGGTAAATTAAACTTATATAACTGGAAATTAATGGATTATTTTATTATACTAAGCACAGCAGATATTTAGTCCACTTTCTGAAATGTATAATTATATAGTCACTGATAGTATCCATTGCAGGAATATTCTCATAGGAAGTACATTACTAGCAGAAAGTTAGACCAGAATCTCTCTTCCTCCTTGTGCAATAACTGAATGAACCAGAAACTGAAGCTGGGCCCCTGAAAAGCCCTTCAGGTGAATACAGATCTGAATTGTTGCATAAATTTTATTCAACTTCTTTATTAACTAACTTTTGATCACACATGAAGTCAAAGGAGCATAATCTGAAGAAGGCAGGAGAATTTTATGTCACTGAAGCTCCTTTTTGTATTGCAACCTCCCTTCACAAAGATGGTCCTAGCACAAAGATGGTCCTGTCGTCAACAAAACATATTAGATTAGCAGGGAGATGTGTTAGGAGAGGGGCCTCTGAATTAGATGTTCCCTTTTTTGCCAGGGCCCTGAGAATATCCCCCTGCCCCTGGGTGTCAGGCTAACTCAGACATGGTGCTTGAATCTGGGCTTGAAATAGACAGGTCCTCAATGGGGCTTCTTCTGGTTCTGCCTTTCAAACTGCCTTTGACCTTATCCCAGGCAATCAAATGTCCAGGAGATGAGGGTTGCACTGTAGGAACGTGCTTTAGGTGCCTTTCTTCTAGCAGTGGAAAGCCCTTGCCTCTTAGATGCAAATCTTTGTTCATGTGACCCTCCATCAGCATCCTGCATGCAACACTGCTCAGGGTCATATGTTTGTGTTTTGCACAGCCCCACTCTTAAATTGGAAAGGACAGTTGGTCAGAAGGATGGAGTATCATTTTCTTGAGGCACTCATCTCAAAAATGTATTTCAGTGAGGAAATGTCTGAATGATTTCTCTATGGATTCCTGTTGCCTCATTCTACCAGAAAAGTAGCAAGACTAGGTATAGGATCTGAACTAAAATCAGTTTTATGATAGCCCAGGGAAAATTGTATAGAAGTTCTTAAACAAATAGAAGATTATTTTTTTTATCCAGTCTCTCAGTTTCTGTAAAGTCAGTTTCAGGTATTTCCAACATTAGCTATAAAAACCATGTGAAATCTAGATTCTGAAAAAACTCTCCCTAGGGGCTTTATTACTTCTTTTTTTTAAAGCTTCACTTTGTGTTACAGGCATAAGAAGAACAATTTTTTCCCTTGTTTTACTAATTTATTCTTGTCCAGTTCTTCCACCTCCTTGTGGATATTGTTGTGTTATGTGATTACACAGGGGAAAAAGGCAGGCAGAGAGTCACCAGTAACCTCATCAGAGCTAATGAAGCATTGTTACCCATCTGCTCCCAGAGCTGTCAGAGGAGGATGGGCACTCCAGGGCTTATGCATGAGACCCATACTGATACCTCAACAGAAGAGGCTCCCCTACATCATCCTGCAGACAGAAGAGACTTCTTGCTTAGGGATATGTGACTAGGGATTGTGCTGGAATGTTTAGGCAGGGAAAGGGATAAATCCAGATGGATGTTGTGCAGGAACAACAAAAGGGGGTGAAAAGAGCCTTT
>NW_008632918.1:31410-32692 GCF_000691845.1 Merops nubicus | reverse complement strand
CCTGCTTATTATTCCTTTCTGGCCATGGCCTGTGTCTGGTCATTGTGCTCTCTCCTGTCTTACTGAAATCCATTTCTGGCTATTTTCATGGATGAGAAGCCTATATCTCTATTCTGTGTGCATATGTGTGTGTACAGAGTTCTAAGTACCAGCCACTGGAGACTGTGCAATAAGCTGTGGAGGTCTGTGCATCTAGGGTCACACCAGCTGAAGAGACAGTACACATGGGTGAGAGTGTCTGCATGTGTAATCACTAGTGAGCATCAAACTGAATTAGCCAGTGAAGAGGGTAGAGGCTTGGGAGTCAAATATTGTGCAATGAGGCTCAGGAGCCAAGTATTTAAAAAACTGTCAAAGCTCAGCTACTGGAGGGGTGCATATTGTGCATGTGTAGACTTTCCATTATGATCAGCTAGAGAGGGGAACAGGATGAGCCCATTGGTGCTGTTCATGTTTAGGTGAGTGTTGAGCATGTCTTTCTCTGTGAGGGGGTGTGTTTATGCACATGTGCCAATTCTGAATACATGGCTGGACCCTGGAACATGGAGGGGTAGCATCTTTGCCAGGCTACCAGATTTGGCAGCTTCTTTCACTCATTCCAGACATTTTGGATGGATAGCAAAGGGAAAGACCACAGTGACATAATTTCTTTCCTTTAGTAGGTAATATTATCTTTTTTCCCTAATTTGGTTTCTGTCTTTTAAATTGCAAAGGTGATTTTAACCTACATTACAAGCCAGACGTGTAACAGGCTTAGAAACTCACCTCCCTATGTTCTGAGATCTGTGTTTACCCTGAAAGCACAGTACATATTGCTATCTAGTTTTGCAAATTGTCATCCAAAAAGAAAAAAAAAAAGTTGGTTTAAAAATGTTAAATTATATATTTTTATGCTTCCCTTTTCTTTGTTTTTCAGCCAGGCTGGCTGACCAACATCTCAGCAAGGATTTAAGGATTTAAGGTTATTTTACATAAGACTGTAATTATAAAACCACCAGAAATTCTGGATTTTCAGACAAAGGAAATACATAAGCTCAAAAGCAATGCTAGTAGAAATGGAGATAAGCCTATGCACAGAACTGACAAAAAAAAGGCAAAGATGGAGATTGTTACAGTTATTCTGTCACACTGGGTAAACTGATAAGGAAAGAGTAAGAGTCAGCTGTAATGAATCTTGCCTGGAACAGTGACAAAGTACTTTAAGTAAGGTGGCTCGAGATTCCCTGTGATGAAGACAGTGATTGCAGTACAGATGGTGATTGGGATACTGCACAGCCATGCC